>NC_048298.1:79012752-79175211 GCF_013100865.1 Trachemys scripta elegans
TATAAAAATATAAAACTATATTGTGAACATATATGCCAGGGGTAGGCAACCTATGGCACACGTGCCAAAGGCGGCATGCGAGCTGATTTTCAGTGGCACTCACACTGCCCGGGTCCTGGCCACCAGTCTGGGGGGCTCTGCATTTTAATTTAATTTTAAATGAAGCTTCTTAAACATTTAAAAAACCTTATTTACTTTACATACAACAATAGTTTAGTTATATATTATAGACTTATAGAAAGAGACCTTCTAAAAATGTTAAAATGTATTACTGGCACGCGAAACCTTAAATTAAAGTGAATAAATGAAGGCTCGGCACACCACTTCTGAAAGGTTGCCGACCCCTGATATATGCCCTGATACTGTGTAGTGCTGCTGAGTTTTATCAGCACCCCTCAGTTTCCCAGAATGGGACATATTATGATAAATCATTTTCTAAAGTTGAAAATTATCTGATTTTTATGGAGAGTGGGAAGTGAAAGGGGGAAAATCCCAGGTTTGAAAGCCTTCTATTACTCAGCCATATCTCTGAGCAGTTAAAGAAGTCTCCGTTCAATCTTGAAATGGGAGGGGAATTCCCTAGGAAACAAAAAGAGGAAGATGACATTTAGTTTGGCCTGTAGAGCCTAACCTAGTCACAAGAAAAGGTTAGAGTTACAGTCCAACCAGATTCAATAATAATTAGTGAAGACCGCAGAGGTCAGCTGTAAGACCTGTAACTATGCACAAGATCTCTCATCTTCCAACAGCTTCTGGACATTTGTTTGTAAACTTCTCTAGCTTCTCCTTTATTTTATTTCTAATCAAGTTAATTCTCTTCAGTAGCCTTTACTCTACAGAACACTAGCAAGAGCAGTAACCTTCCAGCAAATGTTAGCCACTGGCAAAGATGCTCTAGGTTAAAATCAATGAAAAGAGAGGAATGAGAGAGAGAGAGGGGAATCAAATATGGGTCTTATGGGACATGAACTATGTTTGTTAAGGGTTTCCCATTACTGCTCAGTGTCTATTATAAACGGATGGTATTGCAATATAGCCCCCATGAAATCTATAGCTATCAATAATTCAATCTTGAGAGCTTTATACACAATGGGATCCTATCCTAGAGTTGTGTTATTAGTTTAGGTGAAGATGTTAAAAGAAAAGAAGAAGGGTGAAAAAAAAGTATTAGCCTTGGATTGTCTATATTAGCCATATTTCTGAATTCTGTCAGCAGGGTAAAGAACAGTAGTGCAAATACTTTTCGCGAAAGGAACTGATCACCAGAAGCAGATCAGCCTAACGGAGAAAAAAAGGCATCTGTATAAAGTATGCTCTGTGATGTCAGCCATGTCCAAGTATAAAGAAGGTGAGCTTCATGGCCTTCTTGAACTAACTTGGTCTTTTTGCATAAAAATGTCTCACCCAGATGGATTCAAATTGTCCAAATTAAAAGGCAGTATTTGGGTTAAAACCCTGTGAAATCCCAGTTTGTGTAGGGCATAAAAGAAAGAGAATGATAGCTAAAGAGACTGTACAAATACACCTTGCAGCTATGTGTGAATTATTCTGTTTGTTATAACTTGAAAACCCAGTTTTTGCTAGGGCCCATTTGTCAGATCAGAAGTTAAGGATTGGGAGAATTCTATTTTATTATCTCTAATCACCAGCTTTGCCTCAGTCTTTATAAACTTGCCAACAATGAATTAGATGTTTTGGGAATACAGGAAAAGCCAAAGAAAGTTGTTTGCTCTCTGTGTTTATAACTAGATTAAATGTTCAGTTCATAAAGGCTGGAGCAAGAATGGGTACTTGAGCAATAAGGAAGTAAAAGAATTAACAAACAACAGGACTGAAATCGAGTCGAAGTAATTGGCATTAGTGAAGTAAATGTATCTCATTTATCATGGAACTGTAGACTTCAAACCTGACCTGATGATAAACCATACTTATCCCAGTTCATTGGCATAGCATCTGCTAGATAGACTGCAGTTGGATGTGCCACAGTTTAGAAGCACCTCACTGTGCTGCTTAGCAGTGTACAATCAAGTATTGCACCAAATATATCTTCTCAAACAGATACACCACTTAACTTAATGGAAAGATAAAGGTTTGCTTGCATGACTGAACTTTCATACTATCTGGATAAAGAGCCTGGGGAGTGTGAAATGACTCATGTGTAGCTTCTTTCTATGAAGATCATCATAGAATTTACTGGGAAGGTAGCACTTTGGCCAATATATTGGGTTGAAGGAATCAGTCAGCTGTTTTCTATTACATAAAGAAAGAGACAGTCTGTAAGGGGGAAAGGGCAATTGCTCATACAATAGAATGTTCTGCTTCCAGCCAAAAATATTGGCTTCTTTCTGTATTAGCTGGCAGAGGGCTATACTTAACTTTTAGGGCTATTAGTTGCTAAGGAACAAGTGACAGAGACTAACAACAATACATCTCTGAATAATAAAATAATAAATAAAATTGCTATTGTTACGTCTCAGTATCAAAAAAAACAAAACGCCCAGAGGACCAAGCAAAAACTACAATGGCTAGTCTTTGAATACATCTAATATTCTCTGAACATTCTGAGGTTGATTCTCCTGTCACCAATCCTAGCGAAAATCAGGAGTCCAGGGAGCTACCCTGATGTAAGTAAGAGGAGAATCAGGACCTCTGCCTTTTTGATTGTTTTCTTAAAATGATTATTCTTTGTCTGCAAACCCATTTCAAGGATCTTAGTCACACAGAATTAGCTTGCACATATTCTTTCTTGGGAAGTAAACAGTCAATACATTTGCCTCTTCTAGCAAAGAAATCCCAGCACAGAATCTATCAACAGGGACTGATTGCACACTGGTCTTGAAGTTGTATCAATCTGGGGTTTTCCTTATCATCCAGTCACCCAACATCCCATCACTTCCAGCATCAATAAAAGTAAAAAAATAAAATACTAAATTCAATTTAAAAGAAAATGGTACCTCTAGGATTTAAACTAGTGTATGCCAGAAAACCAGTACCCAGTAACAAGAAGATATGATGTTGGCGTATCATACTGTAAATAAAGATGGCCTTTAAATATTCACAAACTATACTAGTGTGTGTGTGCCTGGCAAGTGGAGAAAGGCAGGCAAAAGACAAGTCAATATAGCAGCAAACAGAGATTACTTTTTTCAGCATGTGTGTTCTTGATCCAGAAGAGAACAGGGAGAGACTCCATTGTTTTTTTTAACAACACTTGTTATCAGTCAATTTTGTTCCCTGACAAAACTTCATTAGCTTTGTTTTAAATGAGAGTCCTTCTTCTGTTTGTGTCCATTCCAGGAGAAAAACTGGGGGAAAAACAACCATTTTGCCCATATGCCATTTCTCAGAGGGTTTCATCAGCAGGCAAGCAAATATGCAACTAAGTTTTGCAACACATGCTTCAAAATTGCCATGTAATATCACAAAAAAACACCACCAAAGTGAGGTGGTTAATTGGAAAAGTTAGATACAGTTTAGCACTTCTATTTTTATGCTTACTCAGTGGGAGGGAAAGTTGATTGTCAAATTACCAAATAATTGAGTTTCACTACAAACATTTTTGCAACACACAATACAAAAATTTATACATTTCATCCAGTTCCCACTCCCATGTGTCTGATCACACTGACAGGGGTTACAGCCATACTGCTATTTAACTAGGTAGATTCAGGCTTGATGTATCTTGTAAATCTTGTAATCTGAGTTTCCAGGATTCTCAGCTGAGTTCCCTACTCTTCACTTTACTCATTCTGGTGAAACTGAGAATCAGGTTACCATAGAAAAGGAAGTAAAAGAAATAGGAAAATAATATGAAGTGATGAGATTGAGCCATCCTCAGTGACAAAAATTAATTCAAAAGTATTTTCTCTTGCAACAACATGTAGTCCTTGATCCCCAGAATTATGCCTGACATGCAGGCCTCAACTGACAGTGGATTGTTATAATAAAGAACTACTCAAAAACAACACATTAGAAATCTGTCAAAAGATCATTAAAGAAACTCAGGAGATCTGTTTGCCTGCTTTCCAGGGTAGATATTTCCACTGATTTAATTTGATTTAATGGAGCAGAATGCAGTGTCATTTACCCAGTAACCACTGAAAAATTCAAGTAACAATTAGGGATATCCAAAGTGTTTTGCCTAAAGTAAGGAAACAGCCAGGATCTTTATGCAACCCTTGAATCTAATATGAAACTTTGAGATTTCTTTAAAAGAGAGAAAGAGAGAGAACACACTTCTGCTTTTGATCAATATCATCATGTGACGCTTCCTCACTACTACCTGCCCTTAGCATAAGGAACTCTTGTCTGTGCCTGCCATGGTTCAGTTCCCCAACTCCACCGGTCACAGGCAACACAAGCACTCTCCTCCAGGCCTTGCCAGCCCTGCTGTCACTTTACAGATTAGCAATTGGCCCACCCCAGCCCACAAGCCCTCCAACATCTCTCTGGAGTGTCCAGCCCCGGGCCCACTGTATACTCACAGTATTTACCGATCTGCCACTTCCAAAAAAGCAGTACACCCCAGTTTATCAGTTTTACCTCAGACCACTGCGCCACTTGACACACAGCACTTAAGATATGCTTATAGTGAAATCAAGAATAAATTTATTTACAGAGCATAGTGATTCAAGTAGTAACTAGTAATAGTATTGGAAACAAATGGTTACATATAAGATAAAATCATAACATGCTTTCTACAGCCTAGACTTAATTAACAAGATATTCTCATGTCCAATAAAGTATTGATCACCCAAAATCTGCATAGTGCTTTACAGCCAGGCTAGCTTTGACCCTCTTTTCATGAAGCAGACTTGCTGTCAGTTTGCCTGCTGGGTGAAGGATTCAGTGTGTCCTTTTGCACTCCAAGATATACCAGACCAATCCTTTGTGTTTATTCCTAAACAAAAAATCCTCCTGCTGTTTGTTTCTTCCTGTAGATTTTCTTGCTTGTAGATTTCACAATCTCTCAATTGGCATCTAACTCAGTATACATCTAGGCATGTAATACACCAGACACAAGTGACCAGACAGGGAGATAAGTGTCAGTTACCTCCTGCCTGAAAGGAACATCTCCAAGATAAGGCAGGTCACCAGTAGATGTAGATACATAACTCCTTAAATATTATCCCCACATACATTTCACAGAGATTATGATGACCAATGGGCTATGGCTCTTGGTACAGATCTCACATGCCACCCTTTGGTGAACTATTATGCAAATGTCTGACCCAGGGGATCCCTGTAAAACCCTATCCAACCCCTGTGCTCTCTGCCAGTTGGCACCAAGGGGTCCCTGGGTCACATAACACTAGAAAGGTTGTTCTTGCAGAGTTGCTATCTCAGATCAAACTAGGAATTAATGGCAATATCAGGAAAGAACATGTTCTCATATTGCCTGCCTCACCACTCTCTCTTTTTTAAATCCGTCCCCATCCATTTTCACACAGCAGGAAAGAGGAGGAAAGTCAAGAAGTGCTTCTCCTCTACATCCTTGCTAATGCAGGATTATTCCCCACAGGGCATTAGCTAGTGTTTTGTCAAGTTATCAAACCCCCACATAACTAGTTGTTGGAGTGTTTGACTTCCTGCCTTCTGCTTCTGTGGTCAAGATGCCTCTGTCTTTAAGGCAGGGGCCATAGGGGAACCCAGGCCCTCCCACTCCACCAGGTCCCAGCACAAGACCCTGTGTAAGTCAACCTCTGAGTAGGGGAGCTCCCAGCGGGGAGTCTATGTCCACTGCCCTGGGCTACTTCTGACCGTTGTCCTTTCAGTTTGGTGCATGGCCCCAATAGTCCAAGTTCCTGTGGTGACTTGTCTCTAGTAGCGCTCCCTAGTGGTATCCTGCTGTGGTCCCAGGTTCCTCTACATGTGGCAGCCATAAGTTTGGCAGGGTCAAAACCCCCACAAGAATGAGCGCCAGGTTTGTATAATTTTTGGTGGTGCCCAGAACGGGTCCAAGTCCCGCCCCCCACACCTACTTTGTAAGCCGATATATATCCTTACCCCTGTCCACCCCACCCCACCTGGGGCCAGGAGCAGGGTCATGTCTCCAGGAGGGGGGACCCAGATGGGATGAGGGGGCCAAGAGACTGGCAACCAGGGACTGGCAGCAGAGCCCCAGGTGGCAGCCGGGATCCCGTGCACGGGGCCAGCAGTGGAGCCCTGGGCTACAGACGGGACCCCAGGTGCAGGGCTGGCAGTGGAGCCCTGGGCAGCAGCCGGGACCCCGCACACGGGGGCAGCAGTGGAGCCCCGGGCGACTGACGGGACCCCGGGTGCGGGGCTGGCATTGGAGCCGGCAGTGGAGCCTCGGGCAGCAGCCGGGACCCCACATAAAACGTGGGGATGCTGCAACAGTCCCCATACCCCTAGTTCCCACACCTATGAAAATAAGGTTAAGCGTGCCCTTCAAGTTGATGCTCAGTGGACAATTGTGAACAGAGATATTGTTCACATCAAAATGTATATAAAATATAAGCCCAAACATTGGTGGAGCCCGGCCCACATTCCTAAATATTGGTGCAGCATGGGCACCACGGGCCCATATAAATCACCGCCTATGCCCACAAGGTCTCCCACGCTTCAGTCACCTGGGTTCTTCATAGTCCGGGTGCTCCTATCAGCTATTATAGAAAAAGTGTGCTACACTAGAAAGTATTTTTGACTGAAAGCAGAGCACTCTACTGTATGAGCAATTTCTCTGTCTCCCTTACATACCGTCTCTTTTGGCCAGGAAGATGGGGCTTACTTCCTCGTGGTTGCCTCAACTGGCAGGCTAGTGATCAGCTAGCTCCTGCCTCTTCACCAGTCAGCCCCCAAACTGAGCCAGGCTCCCTCCTTTTCCCTCCCCTCCAGGCCTGGCATTGGCTGCAGGTACAACAGGACCGAGCTAGTTGGCCCAAAAGCTCTCTTTAACCCCTTCTGTGCTGGTGGGCAGTTTCTCTGCTTCACCACCCTTTCTCAGGAAGACTCATACACAACCTCATGCCTCACAGCATTGGGAAGGGTTTCCTGATATTCAGCCAAAATTGTCCCTATACATTTGCCTTATTCCTCTTAGACAGTCCTGCATATGACATCCTAACTCACTACTGTCCACCCTTGGAGTTTAACACCCTTCCGTTATTGGTAGACTATTGTCAGAGGGGAAGTTGTTCTACAGTTATTAATGAATAATTGTTGCATCAAATGGTTAACCCTGAATTTGCCATAAGTTCCAGACACAATATTTACCATGTCTCAGAGGGGTAGCTGTGTTAGTCTGGATCTGTAAAAGCAGCAAAGAGTCCTGTGGCACTTTATAGACTAACAGACGTACTGGAGCATGAGCTTTCGTGGGTCCCACTTCATCGGATGCATCCGAGAAAGTGGGTATTCACCCACGAAAGCTCATGCTCCAATACATCTGTTAGTCTATAAGGTGCCACAGGACTCTTTGCCAATATTTACCATATATATCACAGGCTTGTGCAAATTGGTGTTTGTACAGTTTTGAAGATAAAAGGATTGAATGTTTATGAGGAGGAGGAGGAGGAGGAAGTGGACGAACAGAGGTTGTGGATGTCCGGGGTTGTCAAGTACTACATTCAGGATTGCTCATTAAAATGATAGCTGTTCAACACACAAAACAGAATTTCAAATATAACCATTGGGATGTGCCTTGTTATGCATATTTGAAGATTGATGGTGTGTGTATTTTTACATGCATTTCTCTGTTGCTCTTTTGCTAAATATATAGACAAAACAGAGTTAAGATTAAGAATCCATATCAGTAATTTAGGGTAAACTAAATCACAGAGATGTTGTAATTATCTTCCAAACAAGTATTATAAACCTAGGAAATTCAGAGCTAAGGTGTAATTTAAAAGAAATCCACACATGGTAAGGTATGGAAATAACTGAGGACACCCAAACAACTCTGCTTTATTATAACACGAGTGATTTTTGTAAATTTAATGTGTGTCTTTTAAAGTCAATTTAGACTAATCTAGGACCACACACACTAAAATATCACTCAATTATTAATAAATAATTAGCTCTTATATAGCACTTTTTGTCCTTAGAGAGCAGTGATTTACAAAAGGAAGTGAGCATGTTATCCCCATTTTACATATGGGGAAATGGAGGCACAGCAAGGTAAAGTGACTTGCCCAAGGTCAGCAGACCAGTGGCAGGAACAGAACCCAGATACCCGAGTTTCAGCCCAATAGTCTACCCCCTAGGCTATATGATAGTAGAAACATTTCAACTTTTATTATAATGAAATGTTTTCAGGAGCCTAAAACAAAATATTTTGAAATGATGATTACCGTTTCATCCCAAATTGAGATGAAACCAAATTTCAAAATCTCAGAATTTCTCATGGGATGGAAATTCCAATTTTCAGCCAGTTGAACAGTGTCACTACAGGGCAGAGTTAAGGTTGCTAGGGTGCTCTAGAATATATTTCCATAGCTTAATATATTTGGATTTCTTTCCAATCTAAACTTAATTCTAAATTTCCTGGGTTTGATGATTGGTTCGGGGATAATTATAATATCCCTGCAGGGCAGTTTACTACAGCTGTGCAGAGAAGAGTAATTTTGTTTCACAGAAGATTTTGATATTTCAAAATTTGGTTTCATTCATTCATTTGGAACCCCCCACCCCAAAATTTCAAAATGCTCCACAAGACAGAATTGAGAGGTGATCCAGGCTCCCCAGCAACCTGCCATATGGGTTCTGCTAAAGAACCAGGCAGACAAGCTGGCAGGAAACCAAGCAAGTTTCCTATGGAAGTCTGTCTAGTGGGCAGAGTACTGACAGAATCCTGCCTGGTTTCCAGAGGAAATTCGTAAAAATTGTACAAAACATTTCAAGTCAAATATGCAGTTTCTGATGAAAAATGTTTATTCTCTAGTTTACCCTAAATTGCTGCACATTCTATGTTCCTTACCTCCAATGTATGGCAGTTTTTCTATGGAGACTCATACGTTGAAACTTTTTGTGCAACAGGAGAAGAAATATATCCCTTCCCCTTGGTTCTTTGCTTTCTGGTAACAGTTTACCAATGTTTATTGGTGCAAATGATTATGCACCTTCTTTCAGAGTTCAGTTACAGCAATTCTAGACATTGCAGTATTAATAAGATAAGATTCAGTTCTGCTTAACTAGGATCACAACTAGAGTGGTTAACGTTTGACAAGGAAGTCACTCTTTCCTTCTCAGATACTACCCATTAACTGATTCCTTGAGATCAACAAGGGTTGCCCCTTTAGTTAGGTTCCAAGTTCATTTAAGCAAATAAGTTAAATGCTATAGTTCCTGTAAGATTAATATATTTCCATTACTTTACTACACTGTGTTGGAGGAGAGGAAAATCCCCTTATCTGCACTGCTCTGATGTGTATGATAGAAAATTCTCAGTGATGACTCATGTTGTAGTACAACAAGCCTGTGCATGTGAGGACTGACTTTCACAGATTGGGAAAGTAAGGGGCTTTCCACAGAACACTGCTGCATTCTGAGTGCTTTGCAGGGAGATTAGCTATTGTGTCTGTTAATTGGTTTGTGTGAAATCTTGGGCAGCAGAGGGACCCCAGAAAGCACATAATGCGGCAGAAACGTATGGAATGGCCGTGCATGGTGAACACCATAGCCCATGGCCCTGTGCAGATGAGCTTGAATGAATAGGGAAAGTTGTTGGTAAGCTGAAGGAGTGGCAGGGTGTAAGCAAGTGAGTTTATGAACTTCATGAATACACACTGGGCATACTGCACCCCTGGAACTATTGTAGGCCATAAGTTGTACTCTGTTGCAACTAGATCATCTTGTCCTGCAAGATTCTCTCTAGTGTGAGCAGCTGTTTTGGTTCCTATGCACAGCCAATTTCACTGTAGCTAATGTAAAATTCCTTGCTCTTATAAAATACACAATACTTTACACTATGAGCCCCAAACACAGGAGCTGACAATAATGGTATTGCAGAATTCTGGGATATTTTTCTAGTGTCACACTAGATGTACTATATTAAAATAATATTCTAGAGAGGAGGGAAAAGAATACAGCTTGGAGGAACGAAACCTTCTGTGGGTTCCCAGAGTGAGCCCTTGAAGCCCTGCTATTCAGAATGCTCTATGGGGGAAAAAAAAAAAAAAAAAAGTCTGCGTTTGATATTTACAGCATTGTAGGCCTATTGTGCCTCCACTGAAGGAGCAGGACTGGACCCTGTGAATATATGGTACAGCTCACTGTTACATTGTTGTTTAAATATCATTTGAAATTTGTCACTGTTGCATGAGTTCCTGCAGTCCCTGACTGTTTTGCAGTCAGAGAAACAGTGAGAACCTGCCCTTTGTGAAGGACACCATGCCCTTAAATCCCAATAGCAAAAGTCAGTATGTTGTCATATGGTTTGGGTGGGGATTTCCCCTGATAATGGAACAGAGATGCCTTTGAAGAGCTGAATGATAGTGAAGCCATGTCTCTCACCTCCAGATTATGAGAAAAATAGGAGATAATGTGGAATTTCAAAATCCACCACGAGAGGAGAGGAAGGGGGGATAGCTCAGTGGTTTGAGCATTGGCCTGCTAAACGCAGGGTTGTGAGTTCAATCCTTGAGGGGGCCACTTGGTCCTGCTAGTGAAGGCAGGGGGGCTGGACTTGATGACCTTTCAAGGTCCCTTCCAGTTCTAGGAGATTAAATAAATTAATGGAGATATCCTATTATTTTATAAGAGGCTGGCAGTAAATTTTTTATGGAGACTTTTCCCCTTCTTCAGACTTGGCTTTATCACTGCTGTAGGTGCACTTCACTGCAGAGTTTAGGTTAAGTTACGTGTATATAACTTGTGCTAACAAGTGAGAGTGGCTACATAGTGAAATAACACTCCCGCTGCACAGAGCGATCATGTTAACAAATAATGAATTGTGCTATTTCCCCTCACACAACACAAACACACTCCCCCCTGGGCCACCCAACTCATGCGAAGTGCACCGCCACTTAGGTTAAGGGTTTTTTGTGTGGATAGGACTCAAGTTAGGAGCAACGCAAATTAAGGGCCAGTCTACACTAGAAGTGTTACATTGGCATAGTTGCCCTGCTGTAGCTGCGACACTGTCACGTGTCTGGTGAAGATGCAGTATGCTGACAGGAAAGAGCTCTCCCATTGGCATGATGATTCAACCTCTGCAAGAGGCAGTAGCTATGTGAGCAAGATAAGTTCTCCTACTGACATAGCACTATCCACACTGATGCTTAGATCAATGTAACTTATGTTGCTCAGGGGAGTGGCTTATTCACACTCCTGAGCGACTTAAGCTATACCAATGTAAGTGGTAGCATGTACTAAGCCCTATAACTAGAGTTAACTCTGCAATGTGGACAGGCCCTCAGTTTGATGGGTGTTTAAAATAGTAATGAGTGACACATCAATCAATAGTGTCAAGTTTCAGGCCACAAGTCCCTGCATCTCACCCTGAGAGCAGCAAAAGACAGACCAGTGGAAGTTCTGAGGAGGGACTTTAGTGCTTCTTCCTTTCTTCCCTACAGTGGTTTCCCCTACTGAGGCCAGAGAAGTGGGTTAGAGGAGGGATGTGTGATTTTTGCATAGTTTTTGACTGAAACCATGCAAAATAAACAAAACAAAAAAAACCCCACAACTTAGTCCTTCCCAATTTAAAAGTAAAACTGAAACAAAGATTTGATGAAGCCCCTGGCTAGAAACCAAAACTTCGGAGTTTCTTACAGCTTTATTCTAGTACTGGCCTCAGAGCACTCCCATGTGGTGCATAAGCTTTCCCTCATTTTATAATCTGAAAAAACACTCAGTTCCACATTTTCAAAAGCGGCTTTAATTTTGAGTGCTTCAATTTTTGATACCTAAAGTATCTCAAATTGGGCAACCAAAAAAATAATAATCAGAATTAAAGGGACATCATCAATTCAAAAAACATTTTTTTTTAAACCAAAGTAATTTCAGGTGCTAAACCTGCCCCTGAGTTCCCCTGTTCTCTCTATCTCACACACACACACAGAGTGCGTATGTGCTTACACAAACATTTGAAAGAATGTTTCTTTCTTCATGTGACTGTCTGAAAGACCCACACAAAGAAAGGGGAAATTGACCAACCACACAAAGCAGATAATCACTTGTCTTATCAGTACAGTGCTGTCAAATGCACAAAGCAAACAAATTATGGGGGGTGTGGGGGGGGGGAAGAGGGAGATTGATTTTTTTTCCCCTCTGCAATTTTTTTCCCAGCTACGACCATCATAAGTCTTACTTATAACAAAGACAGGTAAAACATTTACGGACAGAAGGGGTTATATTTGAGTTCACACTATCCCCTTAAAGGTCACTTTACCTTAATGACTTACTCAAGGTCACTCAATGACTCAGTGTCAGAGTTAGGGTTGGAACCCAGACCTCCTGAATCCCACTCCTGTGCCCTGCTTCCCCCACGCAGCTAGGTCACATCACGCTTGGATAGCGCACTGAAAAATTGATATAATCTACAAGTGAGAGAAATGCTCTTTCTGGAATCAATGACCTGGTTTGCATACTTCTTTCTGCTCTGTTAATTAAGGTTCAGAGCAAAAGTAACATCATGAATATGCAATTATGGAAAGTTAATAGTTTTGTAAGAAAAAGCAGAACAGTACATGGAAAACAATGCTTCACACTTTATTTTTGCTGTATTTGTTCGGACATATTTCTGTGTAGAATTTGCGTGCTGTCTTTTTGATTAAGTATTGCCACAGTTTATATCCACTCCTGAAGACATCCTGAAGACAGCATCACATTATTTATCCAGAGCTGGACTCAATGTCTATAGTTAAGGTTTCCAAACAAACACTCTCTATTATAAAGACAGTTTTCAGCTGCTTATAACTTCACTAAACTTAACCATCTGGACTGAAGCGTCCCATACAGACTTGTCTACCTCAGATTGACTTTTTTGAAACATCTCTTTCTGAGAGATATCTAAACAGTTTTTGCTGAAGTTAGGAAAATGTTTTGCCCTTGTTAAATTCTTACAGCGGTTTCATTAAGAAGCTCTCACCCCTCCATCCTTTCAAGCAGGAATGTCACCACAGTATCAGGGACGTGACTTTTTCCCCTCCCTGTGAAAAATCTATCCAAATTGGGCTAAACAATTAATCGGGACTTTGCCTGTGATGGCTTTTTCTACAGCCAGCATCCACTGTGGCACCAGGCACTGAGAGGATGGAGACTATCTATCCTGTGATCTCAGTGCTCATGCTGAGAATGTCCAGGAGAAGGCTAAAGCTGGCTGACTAGAATGCAGAGGGCTGAGGAGCAGGGATAAACTATGTGAGTGATAGGCACAGGAGACAGATACAGGTTACAGGGCTAAATGCTAGAGCAGGGGCAGGCAGGGTTTGTGGAGAAGAAAAGGTCTGTAGCTGCTAGATCACACTTCCTTCCAGAACCTTGAAGAGAACCCAGGATTTTTGAGTCTAAACCTCAAAATTCCTTTGGTGCCTAGCAAATAATTGTGAAACCCACTGGCAGTGTGTCTCTCATCCCCCACTAGTGGCTGGTCCATATAGAGGATAACAGCCTTCTGTTTCAATCAGTTACTCCATTAACTCCAGTGACAGAGGTCTGAGTTGTGGATCTTGGTTATGACCTGTGTAGGGAACAATATAGTTCCACATGATGGAATTTCTTGTTTTTTTTTCCAGTTTTATAAAACCCTTGGAAATTACATACAAAACTTTCTTGATTTACAGAAGAGTGAGAGAAGAATCAGCCCCCCCAAAGTTATTACCGAACTAGCAGATATTAAGTGGGGTATTACAAGAAGATTTTTGCACCACTTAGAGGTGTAAAAATGTGTTTTACACACACACACACACACACACACACACACACACACACGGTAGCTATGAGGATAAGTAGTTTCTTTAAAACCGTAGCTATCAAGTTTTGGGCAGCTATTTTATGCAGATTATGTAATGAACTAATTTTCTTATTTGCAAATAATTTGCATAAGTGCCATAAATTTACATTTATGGACAATATAGTTGGTCCCAAGCAGCAGTAAGTTAGGACATGCAGCTCCACAAAACTTAGCAGCTACAGCTGAGAGGGAGGGCCTGTGTTTAAAGGTAGCTGTGATCTGGTTGGTTAGGGCTGTGGTCCAGCCATCCGGGAGTAACAACAATAGGGTAAACAATCAGGGTTTGAGGTCCTTAAGAACTACACAACAATTTTTGGTCACTCCTTACCTTGTGTGGATTTGACCCAATCTTGTAAAGATGAACAGTTCTGTGTCCTGCTCCAGATCATCCAGTCCCCCAAGTATTTTGGTGTATGAACAGTCACTTCTGGAATCTGGAGAGTTGCTGTGCTTCCTCTCCTAAAGACAGCAGACTATGCTGGCATCAACGTTGTATCATAATCCAGAAGCTAGCCCCTGACATATAAACAGGGAGCCGTTGTCACCTTTTCCTGGAAATCAAGTATTAATCTCCTCAGTAGGCCTCTAACTGCTGATATCTTGGTGATATCACACTGAGTACTGGGACCCAGGCCCTCAGGAGCTAACAGCACACTTGAGCTAAAGAGTCAAGCTCTCAACCTGGGCCTGTAACAGACTCACATGGCTAGGGCTCACAGGAGGACACAAAGCACACCGAACAGTGAGTGACATCTGCACTTCAGTGTGAGGAGAGAGAAACCTGGCATTGCACCTGTGCGTCTTGCATACCACATCATGCAGCGCTACCACCAAGTTACCAGGTGGACTGTGATCATTTCCTTTCCCAGGTGTTCCCTGAAAAGGATTTATTTGCCCTTTACAGGGTATTAAAGCGAAGACATGTGTTGGGAGGTTCATGTTAAGTGCACTGTCCCATATGGTCCCTCTTCCATTGCTCAGCTTATTCATTAATTTTCTCCTTGTGGTGGGTCAGAGAGACCCCAGACCAGCAAAGAAGGGGTTAAGGACAGCCTTTGGGCCTAGCTAGCCCCTCCCTGCTATGCCTGCAGCCAATGCCAAGCCCAGAAGGAAAAAGGAGAGAGATTGGCTCAGAGCTGACTGGCCAGGAAGGAGCTCTGTCTGAAGGAGCTTCACTTGCAGAGACAGGCCTGCCAGCTGGAGCAGGCACTGGGGAAGAACTGAGAGATCCCAAGGAGTTAGCCACTCTCGAATAAGAGATTGAGAGCCAAGCCCGAACAACTGGCAAGGATGCCCCTCTCAATCCCGCTCCCAGAAGACTAGGGGGGACAGACAAGTGTTGAATTACAGCTGAGTTCTCTTTGTAGAACGTTTTTGAGACTGAGTCCAGAAAGGGAATAAAACTGACAGGACAGTTAGCTGGCACCCACCTCAGTGGACAGTGAACACAGAGACTTATTCCCCCACCCTGGGAAGGCCTTTGGCCACAAAGGAGCATTTGGAAGGTCCCCAAGGGGGTGCTGCTCCAGACACACCATTACACTCCTTTACATTACTACTTAATAATAATTTTCATCACTTATTTTTCTTATATAATAGCTCTTGTGCAATTTTGTTTGTATTACTTATTTCTGTTCTGGCATAATGAGAATTCTCTTTAAAATAAAGTCCTAAAAAGTGTAGTTTTGGGGGAAATAATTTAAGGGCCCCTTCATCCCAGTTTAGATCCTTGTAATCAGTCTTTGTTTAACAAGACTGTACAGTTCCAGTAGAATACTTCTGAAGTTATGTATAAAGAATGTAATTTAAATGCAATTTAAATGCTAAGAGTTTCCTCTTAAACCATTTACCTAATTACAGTTAACCCTAATGTCTTTCCATTTAGCATATCACCTTTGCTGACAGCGAGAGATAATTTGGCAAACAGATGTATTAACTAGAAAGGTCAAACATGACAAAAGCCATGTGTGAGCCTAAGCATCAATAAACAATTTATCGGAGTAAACAAATTTATGTACTGTTTGATGGCTATGGAAAATAAAGATAGCTCAAATAATATTTTACAAGTGATACATACTTTTTTGCTATATTGTCAGAGAATGAATGGCCATGAAACCCATCTTAGCAGGACCTTATATTTTGCAGAAGAAAATTTCTTTATAATTCATTTTAGAAGTTTTCCTACTTCCCTCACATTCATGAAAATGGCCCTAATTTCACAAACAACCTGTCTATTTGAAATTAGGACGTATCTTGAGTAAAGGGTGCTGATTTTTACTCAAAAATGGTCCTGCTTTCAAATGACAACCTGGCAGGAGGTACTCAGTCCCTCACCGGATCTAAGCCCATATAGTCAACTCCCCATGTTAAAATAAATTCTTACAACAGTTAATTTAGAACCTTGTAACCTTCTTCCAGGCTCTGACATTCTTCCAAGGACAAAGCACTAAAATTTGACAGATGTTTCCTATAGCTGTTTGAAAAACCAAGCCCAACAAATTGCAAGAAATTTTTGATATTTTTAGTGCTTTTCAAACTATCAACACTTTTAAGAGGTGGGATTTCATCAAAGTTGGCTATTGCTTATTGTTAAAATGTTGGTTGTTTTTCCAGCTTCCATCACAAAGCAAAATTTACAACAAACAACTGCTGAAAACTACAACACTAGAACATCAGCTACAGTCCCTCCCCACCACTTGTACAAGCCATTAATTTCACTGGAGCTATATAACGATGGGTCCAAGCCTCACCAGGGTGCATCCCGAATACTACCTACACAAGGCTAGTAGAGAGACCTTCATGATACCCAGGGAGTCCAGAGGGGCACTTTGGTGCAGAAAGCCAAGGTAGGGGCCCACAGTCCATTCCACCCTTATTGTTTATTCTATTCTCATCTCAGTACTTTAATTTTTTAAACCAAATCAGCATCCAGAAAAAAAAAAAAAAAAAGTCAAAACTATGTTCTATATGGGATACATTTTACTCCCATACATACTCTTGCACAGCTCTCATTGATGGATTAGATTTGTATGCTCATCCTCTAACCCAAAGACAGAAATTTAGCCCTAAATCTGGAAGCGCTTAGAGTTTGAACTGCAAATTTGCTTCAGTACATACCCAGTTTTTCCTGAGGCCCCTCGAATAATGGGATTCAAAAAGTCAAATCACACAGTCTTTAAATTGCCCTACTTGGGCAAAACTCCCCGGGACTTTAAGGGGCATTTTGTCTGGGTAAGGCCTGGCCAAATGTGAATAATGACTATGAAGATAATTTGCAAGACTTTATTTTATTTATTTATTTTAATATTAGAAAAGTGTGAGGATTTCTTACTTGTTAGTGTTTCCAACTGTCAGACAATGCTTTTTAAATCCATGTTGCAAGTATTATTCCCAAAGTTTCCAGCACTATTTACATCATATTCTGATGTACCCTCAGACATACACCATATTGTACTATCATTTAATTCATACTTTGATATGCACATTAGCACATGTACCTGTCTTCTTGTTGTGCCCTAAAGCAAAGCACTTCATAAGAAATCATATTGCAGCAGAAAGAGTAATCAATAATCCTCTTGGACTACAAGGGAGTCCATTAATTTTAAACCTTTGTAGTATGATCAATTCCTTAGGACTTGGAATTGCTCTCAATAAGATTTTTCAGTCATCTTAAAGGACCCTCAGACTTTAAAGATGCTACAGAATTCCTGCTGAGAGTAGACATTGAAGTTTTATAGGTATCAAGCAGAATTTTATGAGTGTCAGTCTATAACAATAATATTTTGCTCTTTCAGAACCAATAGTTCACTGCTTGCTCCACTAGTAAATGCCATTAAGTTGTCCAACTATTATATGTATGCAGCTACAAAGGAGGATCACAGCCTCTACTCCCAGGAGGAAATGTAGAGTAGTGGTGGTTGGTTACTCTTTTGAGGGGGACAGAGGCACCCATCTATCACCCTGACATAGCATCCTGGGAGGTATGCTGCCTGCCAGGGGCCCGTATCCGAGATGTTATGGAGGGATTGTGGAGGATCATCCGGCCCTCTGACTACTACCCCATGCTACTCATCCATGTGGGCACTGATTATATGAGGTATGACCCTCTGCAGATCAGAAGTGACTACAGGGCTCTGGGAGTAAAGGTGAAGATGTTGGGAGCGCAGGTGGTGGTCTGGTCGATCCTTCTGGCCCAGGCAGAGAGATGCATCCTGGAGGTGAATGCCTGGCTGCGAAGATGGTGTTGCTAAAAGGGCTTCGGCTTCCTTGACCACGGGATGCTGTTCCAAGAAGAAGATTGCTAAGCACAGATGGGGTCCACCTACTGAGGAAGGGGAAGGACATATTTGGATACAGACTGGCTAACCTAGTGAGGAGGGCTTTAAACTAAGTTAGAAGGGGGCAGGTGACCAAAGCCCATAGGCAAGTCAAAAACAGGGAGACTTGGGAGAAAGGTCGGAATTTGTGAGGGGAGCATGGGCTGTTATAGCAGGGATAAAGGAGAGACAAGACAAGACAGAACTGGGGGTGGGGGGGGGAAATCAAATCAGTATCTTAGATGTCTATACTAATGCAAGCAGTATGGGGAATAAGCAGGAAGAACTCAAAATGCTGGTAAACAACTATGACATGGTGGGATAATTCACATGACTGGAATATTGATATAGAAGGGTACAGCTTGAGATGAAATAGGAGATAGACTTGTTGAAAGTCTCTGGATAAGGATAAAAGGGGTTAAAAAAAAAAAAAAAAAAAAAACACCACAAACCAAGGGTGATGTCATGGTAGGGGGTCTACTACAGACCACCTAACCAGGAAGAAGAGGTGGATGAGGCTTTTTTAAAACAACTAACAAAATCATCCAAAGCACAGGACTTGGTGGTGATGGGGGACTTCAACTACTGAAACATCTGTTCAGAAAATAATACAGCAGGGCACAGATTATCCAACAAGTTCTTGGAATGTATTGGAAACTTTTTTATTTCAGAAGGTTGAAACAGCTATCAAGGGAGAGGCTGTTGTAGATTTGATTTTGACAAATAGGGAGGAACTGGTTGAGAATTTGGAAGTGGAAGGCAGCTTGGATGAAAGTGATCATGAAATGGTAGAGTTCATGATTCTAAGGAATGGTGGGATGGAGAACAGCAAAATAAAGACAATGGATTTCAAGAAGGCAGACTTTAGCAAACCCAGGGAGTTGGTAGGTAATATCCCTGGGAAGCAAGCCTAAGGGAAAAAACAATTGAAGACAGTTGTCAGTTTTTCAAAGAGACATTATTAAGGGCACAAGAGCAAACTACCCCACTGCATAGGAAAGATAGGCAAGAGACCACACAGGCTTAACCAGGAGATCTTCAATGATCTAAAAATCAAAAGAGCGTCCTATAAAAAGTGGAAGATAGGTCAAATTACAAAGGATGAATATAAACAAGTAACACAAGTCTATAGGGACAAAATTAGTAAGACCAAAGCACAAAATGAGATCAAACTAGCTAGAGACAGAGGGCAACAAGAAAACATTCTACAAATACATTAGGAGCAAGACCAAGGACAGGGTAGCCCCATTACGCAATGAGAGGGGGAGGGGGAACAACAACAGAAAATGTGGAAATGGCAGAGGTGCTTAATGACTTCTTTGTTTCGGTTTTCACCAAGAAGGTTGGTGGTGATTGGACGTCTAACATAGTGAATGCTAGCGAAAATGAGGTAGGATCAAAAGAGGCTAAAATAGGGAAAGAACAAGTTAGATATCTTAAACTCAACAGGGCCTGATGAAATGCATCCTAGAATATTCAAGAAGCTGGCTCATATCTCCTCAGTCATTAGTGATTATCTTTGAAAAGTCATGGAAGACAGGAGAGATTCCAGGTGACTGGAAAAAGGAAAAATATAGTGCCAATCTATAAAAAGGTAAATAAGGACAACCTGGTGAATTACAGACCAATCAACTTAACTTCAGTACCCAGAAAAATAATGGAGCAAGCAGTCGATTTGCAAACATCTAGAAGATAATAAGGTGATAAGTAACAGTCAGCATGGATTTGTCAAGAACAAATCACATCAAACCAACTTGATATCTATCGCTATCAGAAAGCTGTTTGTCCAGATCATCATATAAGCTAATATAAGGTGGGTGCATACCTACTCTCTGGGAATGGTTTTCCAACCAGCTATCAGTGGCTCATAGTCATGCTGGAAGGGCGTAACTACGGGACCCCACTAGTTATGCCCTTCCAGCAGTAGATGTGGTATATCTTGACTTTAATAAAACTTTTGATATGGTCTCACATGACCTTCTCATAAACAAACTAGGGAAATGCAACCTAGATGGAGCTAATACAAGGTGGGTGCATAACTACTTTCTGTAAACAGATACGAGAAATAATTCTTCTGCTCTACTCTGCACTGATTAGGTTTCAACTGGAGTATTGTATCTGGTTCTGGGTGCCACTTTTCAGGAAAGGTGTGGACAAACTGGAGAAAGTCCAGAGAAGAGCAACAAAAATTATTAGAGGTCTAGAAAACATGACCTATGAGGGAAGATTGAAAAAAAATGGATCTGTTTAGTCTGGAAAAGAGAAGGCTGAGAGCGGACATAACAATTTTCAAGTACATAAAAAGTTGTTACAAGGAGGAGGGAGAAAAAAAATTGTTCTTCTTAACCTCTGAGGATAGGACAAGAAGCAATGGGCTTAACTTGCAGCAAGGGAGGTTTAGGTTGGACATTAGGAAAAGCTTCCTAACTGTCAGGGTGATTAAGCACTGGTATAAATTGCCTAAGGAGGTTGTGGAATCTCCATAATTGGAGATTTTTAAGAGTAGGTTAGACAAACACCTGTCAGGAATAGTCTAGATAATACTTAGTCCTGCCTTGCCTGCAGGGAACTGGACTAGCTGACCTCTGAAGGTCCCTTCCAGTCCTATGATTCTATGCCAGGGGTAGGCAACCTATGGCACGCGTGCCAAAGGCAGCGCACAAGCTGATTTTCAGTGGCACTCACACTGCCTGGATCCTGGCCACCGGTCCGGGGGGCTCTGCATTTTAATTTAATTTTAAATGAAGCTTCTTAAACATTTTAAAAACCTAATTTACTTTACGTACAACAATAGTTTAGTTATAAATTATAGACTTATAGAAAGAGACCTTCTAAAAACATTAAAATTTATTCCTGGCACGCGAAACCTTAAATTAGAGTGAATAAATGAAGACTCAGCACACCACTTCTGAAAGGTTGCTGACCCCTGTTTTATGCACTCCCTTGTGACTTGCAGGGCTGTGCACTCTATTCTTCTTCTCCCAGAACTTTTTAATCCAGACTCTACATGCTTGCTTATCCAATCACCACCCTTATTGGGGTTTGGGTTTATTCAGACAAAATAAACTCAAAAATAAAACTCAAAGTCCCCAAAATCTGTCCCAGGGCCTGGCTCCTACCTCATAGTCTGGGTGAACAAAAGGATTCCTTCACAGACTGCTTTTATCAGTTCTTAGGATGTGACCCTGCTCAGAGCTGACCCCCTTACAGAATTCCCAAAGTCAACCCCCACCTCAAGAACTGCTTCATAGAAGGAACCTCCTGCTTGAGGTTCTCTACCCGTGCCAGGTTTAGCAGGTCTGCTCCAAGCTTCAAATCTCCTGTAGGCAGCTCCCTCACTCCCTTGCTTTTAATTTGAGTGAGCATGTCAGGAACCCACTGCATGACTTACCATCTTCATCTCTCCTGGACAGAAAATCCATGTTCTGGTGGTTCTTGCTGAGAGGCTGTATACAAAAACAAAAGGGCTGTAAGACAAGGTACAAACAGGTAACCAAAGCATTTGAATTTATCATCTGGAGCCATCAGAGCGCTGTGTGGCCAGTGACAAGAAGAAAGGGAGTCCCAACCAAATAGTGCAGGGCTTTCACCGCCCACTCTATTGGTAGATATTCAGTCCTTGAAAAGGAGTAATGGGTTTCATGGCCCAGGAGTTTCTCAATTGTCTACAGAATGGGATGTTCCTGACCATGGAACTTCTGGTACATTGTCACTCCCCGGACCCAGAGCGAGGTCTCTGTGTGTGAAATAAATTCTTGACAGAATTCAGGGCTACACGGTACAGGTTTGTTACAGAGACACCATTTAATTTCTTGGAACAACCCATCACATTGGGAAGACCAAGTGACCTGCAGAGGACCTGTTTTGTTTTTAAACGAGATCCATAAGGGGAGCTGCTAGAGGCGCAAACCTGGGTACAAGTTTCCGATCATACCCTTTACCATTCCCAACCAGATACCATAAATATGCGGTCTCCTGCTTCCCTAATGTGCTTTCCTTTAGGGTTGCAGTTACACTGGCTTCCCATATGGACTGAAGGACTGTGGCTAAGTCCCTTAGATGGGTTGGCCAATCCAGACTGTAGACCACCATGTCATCAAGGTCATTGCCACATAGGATTGATGTGGCTGCAGCACTTGGTCCATTAGTCTTTGAAAGGACATATTAAACTGAAAAAGGCCTACGGGTGTTGAGAAGGCTGTCTTGGCATGGGAATCAGGGGAGAGCAGGATCTGACAATAGTCTTTAGTTAAGTCTAACAAGGAGATATATTGGGCTTGGTTAAGCCAAATCCACCAGGTCATTAGCTTGGGGCATTGGGCCTGCATCAAAGTCAGAGTTGACAGTGATTTGGTATAAGTCAATGCAGAATCGCATGGTCCCATCTTGTATAGGGAGAAGGACCATCAGACTACACCAGGAATTTCTCAGTTCCTCAGCCACAACTAGTTTTAATGTCTCCTGGACTTCCTGAATTAACTGGGACTTAAACCCCTTTGAGATTGGATAGAACTTTTGACTGGACTGGGTGCCAGGTTGTATATGAATCTGTTGGGTTACTAGAGGTTTGTCCAGGAAATGGGGAAGATACATCCTGCTACACCCACATCAGAGTCTCTAATTGCCCTGTCTGGCCAGTGGACAACTCAACCCCAAGGGGGAAGCACTTTAACCGCTATCACGACAGGTTCTGTGAGCGGAGGTCCAAAATCCTCATCTCCTTCTTCTGAATGGATGGAAGAAGAGGTTTTCCTGGGCCCTCCAGGGCTTTAGCAGATTCACATGATAGATCTGCCTTGCTCATCAACAGTCTGGGCAGTAAACCTCAATTGATCAGATCTATCTTCCAAATGACCTCATAGGGGCCCTGCCATTGGCTAGGAGTTTTCTTTCTGCTATGAAGCGATAGGAGGACTCAGTCACCCAGTTCAAATACCCTCATCCTAGTTCCCTTATTATAGTGCTGGGCCTGGCTCTGTTGGGCCTAGAATAGTTTGGCCCACTCAAAGTGACTAAGGCAATCCAGCAGCTCCCTCATTTGCAGAACATAATGGAGGACAGTTGATGAGCAGGTAGACTGGGTTTCCCCACAACTCCTTGACTAGATCTTAGATACCCCTGGGTTGTCTCCCATAGAGAAGTTTGAAAAGGGAGAAGCCAGTAGATACCTGAAGTACCTCTTATACTGCAAATGAATGGTACAGCAGCAGTTGATCCCAGTTTCTAGTTTGTGTCCCAACCAAAAAAAAAAAACAAAAAAAAAAAAAACACACCACCACAAATACACCTCTCTCTCAGCATGGACTTAAGGGTTTTATTAAACTATTTAACTAGGCCATTGGTCTGAGGAGGATAGACCAAGGTCCAGAGTGACCGTACCTCTAAGGGAGAAACCAGATCTGTTGAAGCACTTGCAACATAAAGTTTGTCCCCTGATCAGTGATAATTTCTGAGGGGATGCCTACCCTGGAAAAGATCTGCAATACCCTCTGCCTGAGGGTAGAAGCAAATGTTTCACAAGGGAATGGTCTCTGGGTAAGTTTGTGGCCTGGAGCACTTCTCTACAGTGTCAATCTGCACTGTTTCTAACAGGGTTGTTAAGAGTGGGAAGGGAATTAAGGACGCCCAGCCTCATCCCTTATGGGCTACCTTCTGGCAGTCCAGACAAAAGTATGCTACTTCCCAAAACATACCCAGCCAAAAGAACCGGGCCAATAGTCTTTCAAGTGTCTTTGCCTTACCCAGATGTCCAGACACTGGGACCTAGGGTGCTAGTCTCAACAGTTCTCACTGAGCCAGTTTGGGAATCTGGCTCTTCCGTGTGAGGTTGTTTCTCCATCCAGTACAGAATTTTTGTTGCATAACTCAAAATGGGGAAATCGTTGGGGGGTGGGGGGGGAGCGGGAGATGGTTTCCCCATCGATCGTGGCTACCTGGCTGAAACACTCTCGGAGGGTCTGAGCCTCATGCTGAGTAATAATAAGATCGAAAAGATCATCTATAGGATCAAGGTGGGTTAGGTAATATCTTTTATTGGACCAACTTCTGTTAGTGAGAGATACAAGCTTTTGAGCCACACAGAGCTCTTTTTCAGGTCTGGGAAAGGTACTCCCAGCAGCCACCTTGCATTTTGCTGTGACACTGGGAATACCCTTCCCCAGACCTGAAGACAAGCTCTGTGTGACTCAGAAGCTTGTATCTCTCACCAACAGAAGTTGGTCCAATAAAAGATATTACCTCACTCACCTTGTCTCTCTAATATTCTGGGACCCACAGGGCTACACACTGTATTAATCTAGAGGATGGTAGCCCAGGGTGGGTAAGGTCTCGGTCTTGAGAGTTGACTGGGATCAGAGGCACAGAGTTTCTATTCAGTAGCAAGGGGAGGTGTTTCCAGTCGCAACCCAGGATTACAGGCCACAGAAGCTGTTCTGCTTCCCCACACCCTGGGACACCTCACCTGGTTGGCTACTTGTAAGAGAACAGATGCAGTTGGGTAAGTATGTCCTGCCTCACATATGCAGGAAATTTGAACCATTCAGTCATGTTTGAGGGAGGAAGTCTCAGTGCAGGAGCATTGGCCACAGCCAGAATGCATTATCGCTCTACCTAGTCCTACCTTGAGGGAACCAGGAAGGGTCACATGGCCTCCCTCATCAACAGGGTAAGAACTCAAACCTGCTAGATGAAGTGACACCCGAGATAATCGCACTCCATCATGGCACACTCTCATGGCATATAGTCTGACTGCCCATAATGCTAACATATGATTAATCCCTTTTGAATGGTCAACAAAGATGCCTTTGGGCCTGGTACCTCAGAGCGCCAGCCCCTGGAGATCTCCAGGAAGGTAGGAGTTCTGTCCCTCAAGTAGGTCCTGTACTGTAGGTACCTCCTTGTTCCAGGGGCACCAAAACCTGGCCCAGCTCCAACAACTTTGTAATTACCAGGGGGACCCTCCCAATACTCAAGGCCTCTGCCTCCAAAAACCTCTCCACCGTTTCTAAGACAGATGCTGGGTAAAACTCACAGACCCAGGCTTGTATTACTCTAAGGAAAATTTTAAAACAGTTGTTCCAGAACAATGCTCTCCCTAAGGTTGCCCATGGTCTTGGTTTCCAGGGTCAGCCAATGAATGGCCAAATCATGGAACCATTAGACGATGACCAGTGGGCAGCCCACTTTTGGGAATAGTTCCTAGTGAAACTTCCTCCAATAGACCTCTGGGGAAAATCCAAGTCAATCCAATATGGCAGCCTTCAGAGTGGAATAGGACTGGGCTTCCTTTTCACTTATGGACCAGTAAGCAGCATGGACCTCTCCAGTTAGATAAGGGGCAAGCTAGGTAGCCCAGAAGCTCCTCTCCCAGCCAGTGGCAACCACAACCCACTCAAATGTTGTCAGGAACATTCAGGGTGTTTGGAGTTAGTCAATTTGTTTAGGATTGGCCCTAGGAGACCCTCAGTAGGGAACACCCTCATGGGATTGCTCAGCAGGCCTTGCACAAAAGCCTAGGACTGCCAATTCCATCCCTGATCGGGCATCAAAAGTAAGTGAGTTAGCTGTTCCCCCTTGGCCAGGGTGCCTCTCCACTACACTGCTCTTCAGTCTCTTTTTACACAGACTCTACGCACTTGCTCATGCAATTGCCCCTTATTGGCGTCTAGGTTTATACAGATGAAATAAACTCAAAAGTAAAACTCAAAGGCCCAAAAATCTGTCCTGATTCTTACCTCAAAGAATATGTGAGCCAAAGAGTTCCTTCACAGAGTCCTTTTATCTGTTTTTAGATGGTAACCCACCCTGGGGTTCAGTGTGTCACTACCCTGCTCAGAGCTGATTCCCTGGCATACTTCCCACAGACTTGTTTCAGCTCTTACATGGAACCAACAACCTGAGGTTCCCTCCCTGTGGCAGGTGTCTGTGGTTGGCTCCTTTAGCAAGCCTGCTCCAGACTTCAAGTCTCCAGCCAGCAAGTCTCTCACTCCCTCTAGTCTCTCCTAGGTTCCTTTGGAAAGTTTCAACCTACATCTTTATTTTAATTCAGTGGGACTACTCATGTACTTAACTTTAAGCACATGCTTTATTGGGCTGGGGCTTCTGTCACTAGCATATCATGAGTAGGAGAAGGAGAAGGGTAGCTAATGCACTCCATAGCTATGACAGGGTGTGGCCAGTTGGGTTGTGTGCTTCCCCGTGGACAGCCCTCTCATCTCCTGAACACCTGATAGCATCTGCAGCAGGTGCAAGAAGGTACCTGCAGTTCTCTGCAAGGCAGCAGTAATCATCAGAAGAATTTCCTAGGAAAATTACAAAAATATATAATATAGTCTACACAGTGGGAGATCAGGAATTATTATGAACTAGCTACTTGATCACTTGAGCCACAAAAGCAGATTAGCGATATTAATCTAAAATAAGTTTCATAGTGTGACTAGGAGGAAGTAGATTGCAGAGTTGCTTGAAAACAGTTTTTTAAATCTGCAGACTCTTTTCCTCATGACTTGTATTGCAGAAAGAGCTAAGTAAGTGAATCTATGAAAGGGTTACTGCTCTCCCCACTGTTGACACAAAAGAACATTTTGCACCTGTTCTCAGTGAATGAAGGTTTGTTTTGTGTAAAAGCTAGTTCATCACCCATGTGTCTGAAAAACAGGCAAAACCCAATTTAATTCTAGCTACAACTGGTGTGATATGTTGAAAGAGCAAGCATGAAGGGCAGATCTATTGGAATCAAGTTTCATTAGCTTTGACATGTAAACATACCTTCACCTGAAGGTTGTTGTCACAGTGAATGCAAACAAAGGAGATGGCCAACTAAGCAGAAGCAATCTAATGTGTTCTTTTCCTTTAATCCCAAGACTATTAAGTACTATTATATTAGATCAAGGCTGACATCATTTCTGAGCTGTCAGTGAGCTGTTATTCTGAGGCATCTGGAATATACCAAGCATATAAAATGTATACTCAATATTCTCTTTCATGTGTAGTTACTGCTATGATTTCTAAATCATGATTTCTCTTATGCAGTTATTGAGACATTTTCACTAGATTTAGATTTGTATTAGATACTCAGCTGGGTAAATAAGTGTAACTCCATTTGATTTCAATAGAGCTACACCAGCTGAGGACATGCCCTATCTCATCTAAGAGTCAGGTGACATGGTAGGTCATAGAACATAATTTAATCTAATGAGATGTTAGGAGTCAAGTTTAAGTTTTTTAAATTGCATGAAATTGTCCATTATAAAAAAAATAGGGACAGAGAATTTTTTTAAAGACCTATTTAAAAAAATCCCATAATGAACTTTATTGTTTCTTCTCCTTTGCTTGCACCTGTTGGTGCTCTAACAGCTCAAGTGTTTTTCTTCCTCACTGCAGACTTTAAAACAAGGCTCTACAGAACTCCCTGCTGGCTGGTGCTGCTGCTGCAGCTGAGTAGACCCACTTTCCTTTCCATCTCCACTAGCCTGATCTTCAAATTGTGTCGCCCCCTTTTTAATCCCACAGTCTTTATTTCAGATCTTATAATAAGTCAACAGACAGTAAAAGAAAATTCCTGTGGGAGCAGAGCCTATGGTCCTATTATAAAAGCTTAAATTCCCCACCTGCTACTTGACCAGTGAAAAGCTTGGATTCACCACTCCATTCCAGATTATGTAAAAGTATTTAAATCCTGAGTGACAGTATTTCCTAAAACAGCTGTCAGGCGC
The DNA here is from genome assembly GCF_013100865.1 of Trachemys scripta elegans. Taxonomy (NCBI): domain Eukaryota; kingdom Metazoa; phylum Chordata; order Testudines; family Emydidae; genus Trachemys; species Trachemys scripta. The sequence continues at coordinate 79,040,694 of NC_048298.1, forward strand.
TCCATTCCTGTGAGTGGAGGGGGGTTGTTGAAAATTGCCCTGTCATTCACTGCTTTGACAGAACAGCTGCCACCTTTTTAGTCCAGGTGAAGGTAAACAAAAGAGTAATTTACAAATAATCAGCATTAAATAGATATATATATACTGTTTTAGATGTTGTTGTCTCTCCCTTTCTGTTTTTCTCCTACTATTTCTAGGCACCAGTGGCCTATTTGCTTGTATCATCACAGAAGGCGATGGGGGGGGGGGAGGGCACACTGGCTCTGTGAATTGTTCATTTGCCAACCCTACTCAGCTTAATATGTTTCCAGGCAGGAGATTAAACTAAAAAGGCGCTATCATGTTTGCAGTCAATCAAATATTTAACTATCCCCATTTATCTTACTTAAGTTGTACCATTGTCAGGTACTGCCACCCTTGGTGGCATTTCAAAATAAGCTGTTTATCAAAAGAAACAAGAGCCTGGGATTCAGTAAAACGAAGACATTTGTTGTGACAATGGCTAGTATTCTACAGTATCTGTTCTCAAAAAACTGGACTCAGCACCCATTACAGCCAATAGAGAGAACCTCACTGATTTCAATTATTGGGGGTAACCGTGTTAGTCTGTATCCACAAAAACAACAAGGAGTCCAGTGGCACCTTAAAGACTAACAGATTTATATGGGCATAAACTTTCATGGGTAAAAAACAAATTTGCAAATTTAACACCATTAACTTAGGCTTGAATAGGGACTGGGAGAGGCTGGCTCATTATGAAAGCAGCTTTGCCTCGCCTCATCTATTATTTGGAGTGGACTACATCCACCCTGATTGAATTGGCCCTGTCAACACTGGTTCTCCACTTGTGAGGTAACTCCCTTCTCTTCATGTGTCATTATATAATCCCTGCATGTGTAATTTTCACTCCATGCATCTGAAGAAGTGGTTTTTTACCTACAAAAGCTTATGCCCAAATAAATCTGTTAGTCTTTAAGGTGCCACCGGACTCCTTGTTGTTTTTACTGATTTCAATGGGATTTGAATCAGGTCTGCCTATGTTTAAATTATACAGGTACTTAGTGATTCAGATCTGTTCATGCACTGTATTATTTTTGGGGGAAAAAACATAAAGGACCTGATTCTACTTCCACTGAAGTGGAAGTCAATTGGTTGAATTTCAGTGGGAGGTGGCTTCAGGCCCATGATGTGTTCAATAGTTTTCAACCTGTGGTCCGCAGATCCCTGGGCATCCGCAGACTATATCTAACGGGTCTGTGAAAGGTTGTCATCATCATAGGATTGTGGTTTTCAACCCCCTGTAGGTCTACAAACGATATCTAAGATTTTCAAAGGGGTCTGCACCTCCATTTGAAATTGTTTAGGGGTCCGCAAATGAAAAAGGGTTGAAAACTACTATTCTACATCAACCACAACTCTAAGTTGTCATATGACCTTATTGTCATCCTTGTACTCACTTCCCCTCATCTGGCCATCATTTATTTCTTCTATCTTGCATCTTTTGTAAAATTACATTGTAAGCTGATTGGGGGAGGGACAATGGGCCAGATTCCTGGCCCCTCATTTGGCTGCTTTACACTATTCAGGCAGAGCAAAGCAGCCAGAAAGTTGCCCAAATGAGGCAGCTAGAGATTCCCCTGGCATAGAGGACTGTCCCAGTAGTGTGAAGCCACCATAGCCAGCTCCACATCACTTGCTCCCAGTCCTCCACCTTGGTTTAGGAACAGTCAGGAGCATGGCCAAAGCACTTTGCACTCTCGTGATCCTCAGTCAGGGGAATGGTCTCTAGGGGACTGGCCGTCATAGTGTAACTTGCTGTCAGTCAAAGCAGCCAAAGGATTGGACCAAGGCCCAATTCAGCCCTTAGTCTGCCCCAGAACTGGGAGAGCAGAAAGGTAGCTTGGAGCCAGTTCTTCCCTCAGTCCTGCACTAAGTGCAATTGGGCCAGACTCAGGAATCTGGCCCAATCCTTCTGCTTCTCTGTAAAGTGCCCAGCACAGTTTGGGTGCTAAATATATCAGTACTGATAATAAATATTAGTATGGTGCCATGTGGCTGTCTCTCTCTCACTCACGCACTCACGTCACACCCATAGCTAAGCAGAGTTTTAACAGGAGAAGAGCTGGAGACTCCATGCCATCCATTAAGGACTTTGCTATTGATTTTACATGTAGATGGGAAGCAGCGTAAAACATAAATGACAAATCTATTTTTCTTTCCATTTTTTCACAGACCCTCCCCTCTTTATAATTTGGTACAGTTACAAATGCCCCTAGCACAAGGCCAGGCTCCTGCATTAAACACTCACAAGCAAAAAGGAAAAGGGCACCAGCAAACAAGAACTCTGATGCAATATAAATTAATCATCCCACTAAATCTTTTATTTAATAAATTTATGTAGTTAATTCTCAACGGCTGAGAGAATTTTCATAATTCAAGCCACTATATTTACCATTTACCTAATTAAATTTTGAATAACCAGTCTGTTCTTCTCTGAGATTCTGAATAGGTTGGTGGGCGACTTCGAAAATGATGTTTTTTAAAAATGTGAACTTAACAGGTCCTGATACTGTGAGGGTCTCAGCATCTTCTGCCAGTGTAAAGCACCTTCACTGCTCACTGCCGTCAATGAAAGTTGAGGGCACTCTGCACTTTGCAGCATTGAACCCTATAATCTCTATTACATCCTTCCTACAGCCTATTAGTGTGTGGGAACAGTTCATCAGTGGAGGTTTCAATGATAAATACTTGTACATTTGGCAAATATACATGTATATAGTGATTAAAGACCCTTTTCCACCCCACAATTGCATTTTTATCCCTTACACATTCATTTCTAATTTTAGAATTATTGATTTAATACATTCAAGAGCTTTACTTGGGAAAGGAGAGGGGAATGCTCAGTGGTTTCCACCATGTATCATTAATCATCCCCCACAGAATCTACTAACATTTCAGGCTCTAATGAAGCAAGTACGAGGGCAGAGAAAAAGCTAAAATCTGATTTGGCCAGGGGATTTTTGTATGTTTAATCTGCTTGTTTGTATTCAAAAGGCCAAGATTCTTCTATAAATAAAAGGGAACCTGTAATTTTACTGTCTTCAGCTAGTGCTGCAAATTGGTATGTTCTGAACATACATATGAGTCATTCTTCCTAGAGAGCCTGGAATTGGACTGTCCTGAGTGCCCTTCTCCCCCACTGACGTCAGGGAAGTTGAGGGCACCTTACACCTCATGAGATCAGACTCTGAATGCTCATTAATCCAACTGATATCTTAAATGGAATGAGCTTGGCAGTTTAAGGTCAGTCCCCAGTGGTCTGTGGTAACATTATCAGAAGAGCCATTTGTCTCAGGAGTGAACAAACATTGAAACCTATCGACCTTTCCCTTTCCAGAGTTCTTGCCAGCATTGGTAGCCTGGAAAAAAAGATTCTCATGTATAAGGGTTCTGCTAAAGTTATTCATTGTCAGCACATTGTGTGATATTGTGATAGGGCTGAGTGCCTGGTATGTAGCATTAACAGAAGAGGCAACAGCTCTAACCTGTTGAGCCTCAGGAAAAGCAAAAACATGTATTTAAGGTTTCTGAATCAGACAATTAAACCATCAAAGGCCTTTGGTAACTTTGAACCTGCTGACACTTGGCCTTACTGGCATGGCAATGCACCCAGTATTACCCGGGACATGATGCTATACAATTTTGCTTCTTTAATTCCTTAATTCTGTCCTCCCGAACTATTTCTGACTTCAACGTATGCCAAGTTCAGAAAGAGTTCAGACTCATCACTTGCATGGGAGGATTGAAACCGTAGGGTTCCATTTCATGGAGCTGGTGCACTGGCACTGCAGGAGTAAGAAGAGATACTTAAAATTTGTGCCAGCCTGACATGTACACTCAGTGCTTCTCAAACCTGTAAGCTTTCCTCATCACAACAGAGAATTCTAACTCAATCTGCAACCTAGGGCAGCAAAAGGAAAAACATGGCATATTAAAAGGATGCTGTCAAAGTTGATAGGCCCAAAAGGTCACCTGCCTTTTTCCCCTTTCAGTACATTTGTTTGAAAAATCCACTTAACACTTATACTGTGGTGGTGTTTTATTTCCTGAAATAAACAAGTCGGTTCTCTTCTATAAGCGTATCAATGCCAGGAACTACAATAGCCCAGTGTGCGTGCATGAAAAAGAAAGAAAAAATTCTAGGAAGGGAACAACTTTCCATTTCAGGCTTCCAAAAGGTTATTAAAAACAACTGTGAGAAAGAAGCAGGATTTTAAAAATTGTGAAAAATACCTTGACAGGTTTCTTTTCAAGTTTAAGTTACAGATCCAGTGCTCAACACAAGGCAACATGCCACTTTCCTACAAAGTTAAATTATTTTAGCTCTTGATTTATTTACACTTGGTAATGAAACAATATATCAAATAGTGTATGTGATCTAGTACAGTGCTTCTCAAACTTTTTTTTTCACAGACCACTTGAAAATTGCTGAGGTCTTGGCGGACTACTTAATGATGTTTCCAACTGTTGTTTGTATTGTTACTAACTATTCTAAAGCGCTTTGGATAAAAGTGCTATATAAAAAAATGTAATAATAATTAATGTTTTTTTTGTTCTACAAATAAAAGCATATTTTAATATCAGTAGTCTTACCTTTTTAATGTGATGGATGTGCCCTCTCCCCCGCACCATAGCAGCCACCAAGCTTGGGCTGGGAAGGAGGGAGGATCTCTCCCGCTCTCCCCCGCCGCGGGAGCCCCTGAGCTGGGGCTGGGAAGGAGGGGGTTCTCTCCACAGCAGCCACAGCCCTGGAGCTGGAGAAAGTTGCCTCTTTCTCTGGCCGCCGCAGCCCTGCATGTTCCAAATTCCTCCCACCCCCACTTCTCACCCCACTGCCCCCTCCCACCTACCACATATTCCCCCCAAGACCACCACCTCACCTTACATGTGCATCTTCTCCAGAGTCCAGGCACCTAATTAGTGGAACCATGCCTGCCTAGCTCCACTAATTAGGTTGGTGGCCCTTCATTCTCTCATGTGTAGCCACCCAGGCACGCACCTTAGAGGGAACTATCCATGGATCACCTGAATGGAGCTTGTGGACCACTGGTGGTTTGCGGACCACAGTTTGAGAACCTCTGATCTAATATATTAAAATGCATTGTATCCAAATGGGGAAAAAACCTCCATTCACGGTAAGGGAAATGCTTGCTACGTTATGGAAGATGGAACCACTATCAGCAACTACCGTGTTTTGTTGATGCTTTAATAAAATAAAGTGAGTATTGTGGAGGTAGCATTTCATTCAATATCTGCAAGAGTATAGGAATGCAAAGAACTTTATTTGACCGAAATGGGGTTGACTGATTCATTAGCCTTTATTGCACTGAACTGGAAGTCCAGAGATCCAAATTCTATACCTAACTCTACTACTGACCTGCTGCGTGACCTTGGACAAGTCTTTTCAATTCTCTTTACCTCTGTTTTCCCCTATGTTAAAAAATGGGGGTGATAATTACCATCCCGTGCAAAGCACTTTTGAACAAAATCCTGGCCCCATTGAAATCAATGACAAAGCTGCCAAAGACTTTATTGGAGTCAGGATTTCACCCTTTGAGACCTATGGATGAAAAGTTTAATTATTATTACTTAAAGACAAGTCAGTGCTTCATTCTTTAAAGGTGTGTGTGCGTTTGTTTGTTTTCAAGTGAATTTATTGCTTGCTTAAAACACCAGATTAGGAAGAGAAGAACTATCATATCGGAACAGACTAATTATATAATTTAATCTGCTAACTAGATACTGTCCACGGTCTATAACCAATGCTTCAAATTAAGGTGAACAATCCCTGTCATCAACGTAGACAACTTTACAAAGAATATTGTACCACAGGGGGAAAATATTCTTGGCCCTCACAAGTAAATTTATGATGTGAAGCATGAGAATTAATAGCCCTTGTAATTTTATTCTAGTTAGTTAAACTGCTGTTCCTTTCTTATTTTTATACTTAGCTACCTTACAGGGTTGTGAGGGCTTAATTGTTGTTTATAAAACATGTGGAAAGCTTTACATAAAAGGGTGCATATAAGTGCAAATCATTTATTTAAAAAATGTCTAATCTTTCTTTGAATCTTATTGAGCCATTTGCTTAAAATATATCCTGTGGCACCAAATGTTACAGATTAATAATACAGTGAATTAAAATATGGTTTTCATTTATTGTTTACAAATGTGTTGTCTCTTAATTTAGTCAGTTGCTCCTTTTGCTTTTACCAAGTACAGAGAAGTGCATGCTTGACTCTATACAAATCGTTATTATTATTAATATCCACAATATTGATTCCTTCCCCCTAAAACCTAGGGAAACCCCTCCACGGGTGCTCCACAGGAGTTTAGATGTGCGCCTGAAGAGTGGGTAGGCCTTGTGGAGATGCTGATTCTTTGTACTGTTATGTCCCCAAGTCGCCCTAAAAGAGAACAGATGCAAGTTACTGCTAACTGAATCATCAAGGAACTCAACCACATGTATCTTTAAGCATGTGAATAGTCCCCTTGACTTCAATAGGCCTACTCATATGCCTAAAGTTACACACATGCAGCATTGGTGGCTAATTAAGGGAGGTTCCACACTGTGAAAGAGAGAAACATTGAAGAGTAAAGGGACTCTAGGGCCAAGGGAGCTGGGCTGTGGTGAACCTAGGACAGTATCCAGCACCTCCCAGGAGAATGACTTGGTTCTTAGGGAAACTATAGTATTTGGGAATGAACTCACAGGGCAGTCCACATAGTGCAAACCCTGCTAACCTAAGGAAAATAGCTGATGGAGGCTCTGACTTTCTTGTAGCTTTTGTCCCCTAAATGGATCAGGCTGGTCCCAAGTGATCACAAAGGATTTTAAAATACTAGTTCTTTAAACACATTCCTTTATTACTAAAAAAAGAAGTACATAGAGCTTCCTGAGTACTTTCGTCTTCCTGTAGGAAATCCCAGATTTTTGCCCCTTCTTCCTTTTTCTGAGTTGTCCTCTTGAATCTGGCAATATAATTTTTTGATTAGCATGAATTCACCCCTCCTTTTGGCTACATCCTCTTGGCATATACAGTAATTGAGACTCAGTGACCTTTCACACTACATCCACTGATCCTCTCAAAGAATCTACTGTATTATGTGGGTCAATGGAACAGCAGAAGTCTGAGTCAATGCGAGTCAGCATGTCTGATACAGTATAAACACTGCATAAACTCCTCCATGTAGCCAGCTTTATTTTGTATTAGTCAGAAAAGGTCAAGGTGAAATTGGAGTATGAATAAAATTGGTCAGTATTTGGAATCAGTCCCACTTGAGCTTGATTTCCTGTTTCTCAGGAGGAAAAAAACTCCCTTTTATTGTCTGGATAACAAGTTTTTTGAATGTTGACATACATGTAACACACAAGTCTGACATACAGTAATTCTTTGAGTGTCTTGAGTAAAATTATCAATATGAGGCGACTCTTAACTGCACATGGTTGGCAGCTGCTATAAATTCACCTTATAAATCTTAAGGCCAAAGCTTGTAGTCTTTGCATCTCTGTTTATATTGCAGTCTGTTTATTCTGTGACTTTCAAGCACAGGTATAACGGCTTCCTAGAAGAGCTGCTACCCAGCTGAAATTCAATTTGCAATCATATGTTTCTTCTTAGTAAATACCCACATGGGATTTAGGGCCAAGGTTTTCAGAACTGGCTGCTTCCAGTTACATGCATATTTAGGGATCTAAATATACAGACTTATTTTCAAAAGCTGAAGGTGCATATAGGAGTTGCTGGGTGCTTAGCATCTTTGCAAACCAAGCTTTTAATGCAAATATAGTTGCTCTATATTCATCTGTTACAGAAAAAATATCACCCTTTGGAGGGGGTAGTTACATGCACTGTTGATTAAACTACTGGAAAGTAACTGATTTAGCATACATAAATAAATAAAAATATAAATATAGACCATTTCTTTACTTGCTATGTAAACTACCCCTTATTTTAATGGGAATTTGTCAAATTTAGAAATGTGATCTTCTTTCTTTCTCTAGCTCAGGAACATCCTACCATCTTAGAGCAAATCCCCAGGGAGGGACCAGGAAATACCAGCAGGTTCCCTTTGGAGAAGCAGAAGGGCAAAACCTCCACGCCCCAAGGATTCCAGGGTCCTGCAGGGAAAAGCAGCTGCATTAGTGTGCCAGTCTCTAGCAGGAGGCTCACAATGACTCGCCAGTCACCCACACACAAACTTCCCTGCAGATTCAGAATGAGAGTAAGGGTCAATTTGAGTAGCATTAGCTGGCACCTGGATATACATTGGGCTCAGATAAAATCCAATTGGCGTGGCTACTCTCCCAGCCCTGCCCCATTCTACCCCCAGCACACTCCATCACACATTATAAAGCCCCATTTTTGCATGCATGGAGTGCAGGGACTTCTGAATAGGGTGACCAGATGTCCCATTTTTAAAGGGACAGTGCCATATTTAAGTCCTCCTGCAGGTGACCTGACTTTTTCTTTAAAATGGGCAAATTGTCCCATATTTTCTGTCTCCCCCCCAATTAGGTCCTGCTGGTCCTGCTGCTGGCTGGGTCCCTGCTCACCAGCCACCCATCCACTTCTGCTGAGTTGGAGGTGGGGGGGTCCAGTGGCTGATGATGGGGGTGGGTGTGCAAGGCTGGTGGTGGGGCGAAGATATAGGGCGAGCAGAAAGTCACTCCCCCTGCCGGTCCATCAGCACAGCCCCCGCTGCATGCCAGCTTTCGGCCAGCAAGGCCCCACCCCCCGTCCCATTTCTTGCTGGCACTGGCTGTGTGCTGTGGTGGCTGGTGAGTGTGGGCAAGCGCCAGGTGGCAGCCAGTTACGTGTCGCCTCTACTGCCCACCCATCAGCCCGTTACATGCTCCCCACTCTCACTATCCTCTCCATGCTTTGCCCCTTCGCCCTCCCCAGCTCCGCTGCTCCTCCATGTCCCCCTGGCGGGCACGTCTCACTCCAGGCGCTGTGTGGAGAACCAGCCCCTGGTCGGAGCGCTCAGCTCACCAACAGCCTGGCCGGCAGGCTCCTTCCTTCCCCCACTGCCTCTGGCTGGGCTGGTGCCCCGGGAAAGCCCAAGATCCTCTGGCCTGGGACACTGTCCAGGAGGAGTCAAGCCCTGCATGTGCCAAAGCTCCCCACAGTGCTGGCACGAGGAAACCTCTCCACCCTTCAGCTAAGCTCTGGAGTGGCAGGGGTGGGAGCAGGGGAAGTGATTTCCAGCCTGTTCATACCCCGAACGTACAGGCTCCACAGCAGACACATGGGCTTAGCACCTTCTTCATCCCCTTTGCCCTGGGTCCTGCCTTCAGGGAGCGAAGGGATGCTCCATCTCCTATGCACCCTCCTCTACTGAGCCACCTCTCTGGCCGGGTTTGCTGAAGCCCCTGCAGTCAGGTTCCCTGGGCCCTGGTGCACAATGCGTCCTTAGGGCTTAACCCCTTCCTGTCCATGCTGTAGCCAGGGGACAGGAGGCAGCAGGGTTAGAGAGAGAAGAGCTCGGCAAAGACAAGGGCCAGGTCATCCCTTTCCCCCTCCTTCTCCCCTGCAGCTGGAAGCAGCTCCTGTCCCTTCCCTCCTGCACAGTGCCGAAAGGCTGCTGCTGGCCACATTCTGGTGTGAACCCTGGCAGAAATCGAAGGTGGGGAGCATGTGATCCTGCATGCCCCCTGCCCATGTGTTGCCTCAGGAAGACATGGTGGCAGGTACCAGGAAGGCGGGTGCGTTCTAGGGCCCAGCCAGGCATGGTGGGCGGAGAGCACCAGGCAGGGAGGATCGGGTCAGTCAGTCACCCCCACGTATGAGAGAGGTGTATGGGTGTCCTCTCCCTGTGTGTGTGTGTGGGGAGGGGGTAGAGGTGTGTGTGTCATCCCTCCCCATGTGATATGTCAGAAGGTAAATAAAAAGAATCCAGCTACATACTATTTCTTTTTAACAGGCGCTCAGTCAACTTGCTGTTAATTTGAACATTTGTACGACTGATTGCCATTGAACTCACTTGAATATAAGTAATTTTACCAGGTGTCCTGTATTCAGTATAGGGAAATATGGTCACCCTACTTCTGAAGGATTATGGAGACAGGGACACTGAAGTCATAGAGCTACTGCACCTTCTACTTACCCCTCTTTGTGCCCACCTCTCCAAAGCTGTCCACTGCTTTCTGCTCTCCAGTGCCCAGGTTAATAGAGTTGAATATACTGGCCTCTGATTGCAAAGTCTGGATGAGTCTTTCTCAGTTTTCCTTTAAAAAAAATTCTTTAATACACTTTAAAACAAATATTTCTCCACAGTCCTGTGCTCTGGCAGGTCTCTGCTGTCTTACATCTTTTCAAGGGTGCAGCAAGTGCTGCTTCTGGCATGTGTCTCCAGTGCCACTTACTTTTTTCAGAGGCATAATGCATATAAGTACCATCAAGTGGGCTGTGGACTTACTCCCCCAGTACATCACTGCTCCTAGGTGGCAACATTTTCCCTAGGTCTTTTTCACTGTAAGTTTGTGAGGCTGTAAATTATGTCTTTCAGAGGCTAGGACTGGGTGTTCTTCTGGAACTAAGCCAGTTGGAGACAGGCCGATGGAAGCCTTGATGAAAAGAAAATGAGGTTAACAAACATGAGGGATAAAAGGGATAGACATTTGAAATCTTTGACTACTCTCATTGACCTCTTACTCAACATTAATCTTCCGCCTATATTTACTGTAAGTAAATTGAAGAGCAAGCTCTGTGATTTCCTGCTGGAACCGCTGCCTCAACTCTGCTTTGTCACACTCCCATGGTGTGCTAGCACGGACTGATTGTGCTGAACAAAGACTAAAGGGCTTGTAGAAGGGAAAAGGAGGGGCCAGAATGATACCAGCACCATTCTTTGGACTGGCTAATTTGCCATAGGCATTGAGCATGCATGCAATGGCAGATGTTATGCTGAAGAGAATGTAATTAGTAGGACTCTGAATTATATTGGCCAAACAGCAAGATGCCCAGGACCTTGATTCAGATAAACATCCAGAAATGTGGCCATATAAGAGACATTCTTTGGTTTGAAAACCAGTGTGGAAATATCTTGAGAACAGGAGCTTAATGCGAGTTTTCTAGTTGTCCTGGATTGCAGCCTAGCCAGAAACACCACAAGAATAACCTTTGTTGCAGAATTCAGGTATTTCTGCTGCAAGCCTACATCTCAAAATCAGGAAAAACAGTTATATGAGAGGGGGTGGAAAACACTTTTCAAACTCTTCAAAAGAGATTTGTGCTCAGTTCAAGTTTTGGAGGAAGGTGCAGGCCGGTTATTTTATCTAAATAAACTGGTTTATTCATTCCTATCAATGAGACACTATTTGAAGATACTGGATAAATTCGACATAGAATTCATATGGACCAGAAGGCATATATGTTACTGGATTGGATAAAAAGAATTTCACTCCTAGATCTAGAGAGATATTTCCCTCCATCCAGAACTACAACTTAAACCTCTAAGATTTGTAGCTCCAAATAGCGCAGCGGATGCAGAATGCTAGAAGAAGACATGGAATATGGGTAACCCACAAGTGCAATGAAACAGCAGATTTATATATTTTAAACTGAATATGGCTAGTATTTCGCCAACTATCAACCAACTATAAGGTATTATGCCTTTAAAACACAGGCACTCGATGGGGTGCTATATAGAGGTTCATTACCCCAGCAGAAGTGTTTGGCAGCATTAGCTCTGAGGCAAGCACAGAACCCTCTCCTGCCCTGCACCAAGCGCTGAGGCACACAGGGGGAGCATGACTGTTGTTGCACCCTTTCAAAGAGTGCAAGGCGCACTCCCCATCTAGGGCCAGCTCTGCTAGCAAGTGCAGGGAAGCAGTGGATGGACACACCTCTATCTTTGTCCTTCCGTCCCCCATGTGCGCCTTAGCTTGACTAGGAAAAAAGGCTGCAGTGGATATTGTGTTAAACAATTCCCGGTTAAAGTTCTGGGAGGCACCACCACCTATTTCAGTGTCAAGATAAAGCCTTGGAGAAGGCAATGCTGCTGTGCATGCAGCTAACATCATGTCTTTTGGAGGTTCTCCAGGCACTGTCCCTGTGCAGGGTTGCTAGGAGAGGGAGAGGCTCTTTGTGTCCTTTCCCCACTCTCATGCACACCTACACATGGTAGATCACAATCTTGCCCTGCTTTAGCTGTGGTGCCAGGCACCCTGAGAATAAATGGTGGATAACGTATTGGCAGGCTGCCTGTTGTATACTTCCTGGCACCTCCATTACATAGCAGGAGTACTCAACACTTACCTTAGGAAAGGACTAGTTTTCCAATGTGTGAGAGAAGGAATATATTCCTTACACATCAAGAAAATGAAGATTCATCTTGACTAGTGTGGGACACATATTGGGGGTGAGGAAACGTTCATCAATTCTAATTTAGAACTTAGAGCAACAGTAACATTTTTCACGTGTTAACGGAGAGTTATAAAATGCTAGCTTAAAAATAACAGAACGATAAATACATTCTGAAGCAAATGCAGCAGAATTCATGGGAGTTTCCACGTTGCCCTTCAGAAGTTTCAGAAACAGCAGTGATTTTTTTTCTTCCCTCTCCAAAGCCGGTCACAAGGCTCTTAATTGCATCGTTGTCATGGGATAACAAGATGATACAACGAGATAACTGCTGAGAGACACGGAGGGAAAAAATGACACATAAAGCTCACAAATCCAGATTTGAATCCTCTATGCAGATCCAAAATTGCAACCCGCTCTGTTCAAAGTTAAAGCAAAGCCACAAGTCTTTGAAGTGGTGTTCGTGATCTGACGTAAGATACTGGACTAAGGTACGGATACTGCAAATGTCAAGGGTCAGCTTAGCACCATGTATAATATGCATCAAAACTGAACTGTGTGTGTTTCTCATCTGCACCCCATTAATAAAACCCCAGAGTCCCTAGCCCAGAGCAAAACAGCATCATGCCCCCTGAAGTGATTTTCCCAGCTCTGTACCAGAATTCATTTCTACACAGGTGAAGAACTTTAAAGAACAAGATTCTGAGCAGATGGCACAGTCTTGCGGACAAGGGACACTCGTAAGCACAAATTCTGCTCTCCTTTACACTGGTGTGAATGAGAGCAAAAATAGTCCTTGATCGTGTAAAAGGCAGTAGTTTTAATTCACTCCAACAATGAAAACAAGGTGTGTGGGGACTACAAACAGCTCACAAGCGAATAGGTTTTATTTCACAGCAAAAGCAGTGGTGATGGACACAGCACAAGAACTTGAATAGAGCTGAGCCAGAAGCCCAGTTCTGTTCAGTCGGGACAAGGAGCATTTAATCATTGGTTTCAAGGAGGGCAGGATGGGTCCAACAGGCCGCAGTAGCATCTCCACACAACTATTTTCAATAAATTTGTGTTAATTTCCAGATAATTAAAGTATTTCAGTGCTAGAAACTTGGCTTCCCTCTGATCAAACTCTACCTACACCTTCTTAATAACAAGTTCTGTCATCGTCCAGTTGGATTGTATAGATCACTATGGTGGTATATAACACTTCTAAAGTTGGGCGTGCAAGAGCATCAGCAAGTACTGGACCCTGCCCATTTTGTAATCACGGGGCTAGTCAGTTGCCCTTTGTTATGGGGTGAATTGTTCCGGCTCATTTACACATGTCCATGTGTGAATACTTCACATCTGTAGTGCAACAAGAGGGATTATTACAAGAGTAGCTTCCACAACATCTCCACCAGTAACCCACACCCCTTTGTTCTGTCTGGATCATCGGCCATATGAGATCTCACCCTGACACAAGGTTAATTAACAAACTCCAGCTTTATTGTGGCTTCTTCAGCCTCATGGCTTCTCAGACATTTCCCAGGAGGTGTCCCCACCCATTTAGTTCTCCCCAGGAAACAGTATGTTGCCTGAAAGTATCTGCTAGCACTTTCATATGGTTACAATACCAACCTGAGGATATTTAAACTAATACCACACCAAAAGACAACTAATGCAATACATTTTTGTGATAAAAAAGAAACCTCACAATCTTGCTGTTGTGAACCTCCCTCCCCTGTTGACTGATGTGAACTCTGTGCTGTTCGATCTAACATAGGTCATAAATTAATTACACAAGTCATCACATTGAATTCAGGGACCAGTTATGTGAATAGGAGTTTGCAATGTACAGGCCCAGTCTTGCAAACTCTTCAGGGTAGGGGGTCATAAGTAAAACTTTCAAAATCACCTCCATGATTTAGGATTGTAAATCCCATTGGATTTAGGATCCTAAATCATAGAGGTGCTTTTGAAGTTGTAACCCGTCTCTTGATTCTTTCTGTAAAGCACCACACATGCAAATAGTGTTATGCGCAAATGTCTAACAGTCATTTAACTTCATTTATTTCAGTGTATAATCTTCCTTTTAGTGCCCTACCATTACCGTGTTCACCAAGGTGGGTTCCTGAGAGAAGATACTGCAGAGTATTCTCAGCATAAAAAGTAATTTCATCATATCGATGAACATCTGAATAATTGAACATTCAGTGAGGATTCTCATTAAGAGGTGGTGCTGACCTCCTGTGATAAAGATGACACTAGCCCTTCATGAGGGAGTCTGGACTTATGCTAACTGCATTTCCATGTATGGAAGTATAGAGTGCACAGGAAAAGATTGCCAGGAAATACCTTCTTCAAGATTAAACTAAATCAAAATCCTGTCTGCTTCAACTCCAACGTGCTTTGAGGGCACATTTTAAAGGTGAACCTGTGACTATTCATGAATATTCTGCTCTATATCTGAAATTTCCTAAAGATGTATAATGGGAAAATGTGTTTTCATTAACCAGATTATTTATTATACATAACTAACACATGGTGGGCAAATCCTGCTTTTACAAGTCATGGGATTTTACAAGTGTAACAGAGCAAAAATGTGGTCCAGGATTTCTACTGCTTACTTCATATATGTTAACTGATGAAAAGTGTTGGGTTGACAGCACCAGAAACTGAATTTGTCTGTTTAAACAGAGACCATGTACCCCACCTGTGCCCCACTCAGGGGGCATATCATTTTTGTGATGAGGTTGACAAGAAGGTTGCCTGTAGAGCTGGTTCGGAATTTTTCAACAGAAAATGTCAGATTCATTGAAACATTGATCTTTTGTCAGAAAATGTTGATTCGTTAAAACCAAAACTTTCAGAGTAACAGCCGTGTTAGTCTGTATCCGCAAAAAGAAGAACAGGAGTACTTGTGGCACCTTAGAGACTAACAAATTTATTAGAGCATAAGCTTTCGTGGACTACAGCCCACTTCTTCGGATTTGTTAGTCTCTAAGGTGCCACAAGTACTCCTGTTCTTCTTAAAACCAAAACTGTTAATGGGAACATACCAGGGGTTTGAGAAAACTTTCATCAGGAAAGGTTTCTCAGTTCCAAAACAGAATCTCTGGTCAAAACCAGAGGCAGAGACCAAAACCCCAGAAGAGCTAAAAATCATGCGGTAGTGCACTCAGCTGGGATGTGGGAGACCCAGATTTGAATCCCTGCTCTGCTGGATTTAGAGCAGAGACTTGAACTCAGGTGAATAGCCTAATAGCCAGGCCATTGGCTCTTTAAAAAAGGCTCCAGAGGTGATCCTGGCAATTACATCCCAGTAAGTCTAGTCGCAGTATTAGGCAAATTGGTTGAAACTATGGTAAAGAACAGAATTACCAGACACATTGATGAACTTAATTTGTTGTGGGAGAGTCAACATGGTTTTTGCAAAGGGAAATCATGCCTCACCAATCTGATAGAATTATTTGAGGGAGTCAACAAGCATGTGGACAAGGGTGATCCAGTGGATATAGAGTTCTTAGATTTTCAGAAAGCCTTTGACAAGGTCCCTCACCAAAGGCTCTTAAGCAAAGTAAGCTGTCCTGGGATAAGAGGGAAGGTCCTCTCATGGATCAGTAACTGGTTAAAAGATAGGAAATGAAGAGCAGGAATAAATGGTCAATTTTCAGAATGGAGAGAGGTAAATAGTGGTGTCCCCCAGTGGTCTGTACTGGGACCAGTACAGTTCGACGGATTTATAAATGATCTGGAAAAAGGGGTAAACAGTGAGGTGGCAAAAGTTGCAGATGATACTAAACTACTAAATATAGTTAAGTCGAAAGCAGACTGCGAAGAGTTACAAAGGGATCTCACAAAACTGAGTGATGGGGCAACAAAATGAATGGCAGATGAAACTCAATGTTCATAAATGCAAGAAAGGGATAGATAATAAGACAGAAAATATCATATTGCCGCTATATAAATCCATGGTACACAGGGCCGGCTCTGGCTTTTTTGCCGCCCCAAGCAAAAAAAAGCAAAAAAATCCCATGGGGCGGCTGGAGCGTGGGTGCAGGGGGGACTCCCGGCACTGCAGATGTGCCCCGGGCAGCGTGGGGGAGGGGGAGGGAGTGTGGGGAGAGACAGAAGGGGGGTGGCCAGGTCTTCCTTCAGCCGGGCGCTCACCACACGGCCCCTCCCACCACAACGCCTGCCGGGAGGGCTCTGCGCCACTCCGGTCAGCGGGCAGAGAAGGACGCAGGCTGCCCTGCTGGGCTTGCTGCAGACCTGCAACCGGCTGGGGCAGACGGAGTGCGCAGCCCGCTCCCAGCAGGGTGCTCCCCTCCTCCATGCCGCCGCCCCCTACAGGGCAGCCAGAGCGGCAAAGCAAAAAAAAAGGATTGGAGGGAAGCCACCCCTTAGAATCTGCCGCCCCAAGCACGAGCTTGCTCGGCTGGTGCCTGGAGCCGGCCCTGATGGTACACGCACTTCTTGAGTACTGTGTGCAGATCTCGTCAGCCCGTCTCAAAAAAAAAAATATATTGGAATTGGAAAAGGTACAGAAAAGGGCAACCAAATTGATTAGGGGTATGGAACAGCTTCCATATGAGGAAAGATTAATAAAGACAGGGACTTTTCAACTTGGAAAAGAGACGACTAAGGGGGGCTATTATAGAGGTCTATAAAATCATGACTGGTGCAGAGAAAGTAAATAAGGAAGTGTTATTTACTCCATAACACAAGAACTAGGGGCAACCAAATAAAATTAATAGGCAGCAGGTTTAAAACAAACAAAAGGAAGTATCTCTTTATACAATTCACAATCAACCTGTGGAACTCCTTGCCAGAGGATGTTGTGAGGGCAAGACTATAACAGGGTTCAAAAAAGAACTACATATGTCCATGGAGGATAGATCCATCAATGGCTATTAGCTAGGATGGGAAGGGATGGTATCCCTAGCCTCTGTTTGCCAGAAGCTGGGAGTGGACGACAGGGGATAGATCACTTGATGATTATCTAGTCTGTTCTTTTCCTCTGAAGCACCTGGCATTGGCCACTGTCAGAAGACAGGATACCAGGCTAGATAGTCTGACCCAGTATGGCTGTTCTTATGTTCTTAAAATATTAATGGGATGGGAAAAACGTTTCCCATCCAGCTCTATTTGCCAGACTGTAGTAGTTACTGTGTCCACTGGTCCACTAGAAACCAGATGGGGATCATGAACTCATTTCACATAGTCCACTAAACAGCTGTTAGATTGTCTGTCATTGCCCTCCGCTCACCCCCATAAACATTCATGTTATATTTATTTCTTTAGATTTTTTTTTAAATGTAAGACGCAGACACACCCAGGCTTTATTGACTTTGTACAACTAGGGTTAGATTCAGTGATAAACTCCAGCCACTTTGTACTACTAAGATGATGCAAAGCAGCTATTAACCTGGCTTAAACCAGTGAATCTGGTCTTTAATTTTCCAGAGTAGTACACAAAGGACTGCCCATCTCACTAAAGAGATCTATTGAAAACAAGACCCCTTATGACTGCTATGTAGATCAGTGGCTCTCAACCTTTCCAGACTACTATACCCCTTTCAGGAGTCTGATTTGTCTTGAGTACCCCCAAATTACACTTCACTTAAAAACTACTTGCTTTCAAAATCAGACATAAGAAAAGTGTCCCAGCACACTATTACTGAAAAATTGCACATTTTCTCATTTTTACCATATAATTATAAAAAAATCAATTGGAGTATAAATATTGTACTTACATTTCAGTGTCTAGTATGTACAGCAGTATAAACAAGTCATTGTCCGTATGAAATTTTAGCTTGTACTGACTTCACTAATGCTTTTTATGTAGCCTGTTGTAAAACTAGGCAAATATCTATACATACCCCTGCTTGAGAACCACTGATGTAGAAGACATAGCAATCAAGCTCACACCCTCCACCATCCCCTCTCCAAATGTCTGGGGAAATAGAAAGGATTTGCAGCACATCAAGGAGTTAATAACTTTGGGGTTGGGGCCAGTAAATTCAAAGAAAGGGTCCCTCATGGAGACTGCCTGTAATGTGATGGGTACCTAGCAGCTTGCCCCTACTTTCTGGTTTAGCCTATTCATAGTCACCAGCTAATCTTAATTTTAGGGTCTGATTGTGCTCCCTAATTAGAGTGAACACCCACCCTTTATTTTAAAATGTATTCCATTGTATAAAATGGTACTTTTCAGTTTTAAAACATTTCATTGTACACTTGAAAGCAGTAGAAATATACACTTATGGGGGAAAACAGGATATGCTAAAGGAAATGGTGTTTCCCTAGAATGTCCCTTAAATAAAGAGTTGTCCCTTATTTCCAGCCAACATCAGTGGTCACCCTATTCCTTATGGGGGTGGTGTGGTCACACTGCACCCAGGGGATCTCAGAGAGATTGGGCCTCATGCGTGCCCCTCCTCAAGCTCCCCAGCATTCCATTGTGACGGTGCAGCCTGCTTCCCTCAGCATTCCTGGCCAGTGCTGTGGGCCGCTGCAGAGAAGAGAGTGTGGGCTGTGTTCTGTCTCTTCCCTGCCCCCTTTCTGGTGATTTAGAGCCCTGGAGTACAAGAAGGGAACAACCCATCCCTTGCACCGATGGTATAAAGGGAAAGGGAAAGGGAAAGGAAAAGGAAGGCTCCTTGTGCCCTACCCCTACAAGTGCATGTGTGCAAGGGCTACTTTCCCTGGCCCTCCCTAAAATGAGGTTAATTTCAAAGATATTGGAATACTAAATCTACCATGAAATAATTCCTTAGCCTGATGGTTAAAAATTATGTGAAAACTCAAGTGAAAGTCTGGGCCTATTCAGGCTTTGTACTTAGGTCCATATGGTTGGCAGATTCAGATGCAATCTATGACACTAATCTGTTACATGCAGCATGATTTTATCATCAATTTCTTGTTAGAGAAAACTAGTGTAAGAAGGAAAAATCCAATTAAGGCACTGGACTGGGAGTCAGCAGATCAGGGCTTTATTCCAGGGCCCAGTCTCAGACTGCCTCAGTGACCCTCAGCAAGCCTCGAGCTCTCTCTGCCTACGTTTCCCTGTTCCTAAAAGGGGAATGATACCTACCTATCTCAGAAAGACACAGTGAAGCTTCTTTCATTGGGGGTTATAAAGGGCTTTCAGATCCTTGGATGGAAGGTAGAAGTGCCAAGTTTTTTAAACAACCCGATTTTCGTAGCTCATAGAAACATTTACAGAGAATAGTTACTTAAAAATCAACCTTTAACTGCTACATCTTCAAATACAGTATTTAACAACTGTAATATCCTATGGCCTGATGGGCTCTGGCAATCCAAGCCAGCAGTGAAGTCCCTTGGCAGGCCACTGTCTGCTGCAATACATTTTAAAACAGCCTTTGGGTTACCCTACTTGCACTGGAGTTGGCTCAGCCTACAGTATCCCTCCTGATCAAGAGGCAGAAATGCAGTGTAAAGCCACCATTGTTTTCTACCTCCTTTCTCATGCACTGATCCCTGCTCTGGTGCTTCTGGGGGAACCTACACCTGTGTCCCTCTCTGAATGTAAATTCTGTCAGATGGTTTATTCACCAAAAATCTGGTTTGTTTTGTAACACATCTAAACTGTGTTTATTCCTTTCCCTGTGGAAATTCGGAGAGCCAGTTCCAGCCAGAACATACACTGGTGTTGTTTTACCAGTTGTTCTGTTGGTGGATAATTTTCCCATGTTTTTCTGGAGGAAGAGGGAAAAAATCCTAGATTGCATTTCCTTCAGATTGTAAAAGTAGAGGAAAATATTTCTCTTGCTGCAGCCATCCCATATCCTCTCAGTCCATGAGGAGGATAATTAGAGTCTTGATTTCTTGCCTGATGGGGAATCAACAGAAGCAGAGGGGTTTTGTTTTTTTAAAACACAGGACAGATCAGACTTACCAGATAATGTAGATGTCGGATTGATTGGAATTTCAAGGAATATATTATGAATATGACCTATTCATCCTTATTTTGACCTGATGTTTTCTGAAGAGGGGTTTGGCTTGGCTCAGCTACACTATGAAAAGCAATCAAAACAAAATACATTAGTAGAAAATCCAAATAAAAGCCTCTGCTAAAAGATGCTGACAGCTGTATAGTCAAGGGGGAGTACAAGGTGCCAGGCAGCTGTCCCTAAAAGCAATAAAGGCCCAATTCACATACAGAGTGAAACATAGAAAAGCTACAAAGGGCAGCTGGTAGATCTAAAGCAGAGCCTCTCAACTGGAGGAGTGCCAGCAGGAAACAGGTAGTAGTACCATTCTGATTGTACTAGGTGGAATGGTTAGTCCAGACTGCCATTTCTATGATATGCAGTGTGGTTGTAGATGTGTTGGACCCAGGTTACGTTGGTCTACAATTTTTGAGAAGTCGTCTGCTTCAGAGATAAAATGTGCTATTTATTATGTATTTTGATGTGCTGAATTCAAATATGACAATTAAAACAACTGATTGGCTACTGTTTCTAAGATATTTCAGTTTTTACATTTTATGTTTATGTATATTGTGTAGATAGGAGAGTTTTAATCATAAATTGTAAACCTAGGTCTTTTCATGTGTTCATGGTTGCTTTACATGATAATATTTCACCTGTCCTGTTTATGTAACACTTTACAAATCAGCAAAAGGGTTATATAAATAAAATTTATTATGAAACAAAAGGCAAAAAACAATTCTGTACATAGTTTAGTCCTATTCAGTGTCTACTCGGCGCTTCTTGGCTTGTCTCTTGTATTCATTAAATGGAGCATCTCTTGTCACTGTCCAGCAATAGTCTGTAAGCATTGATGGGCTCCATTTGTCCTGATAGCGTTTCTCCATTGTTGCAATGTCCTGGTGAAATCGCTCGCCGTGCTCGTCGCTCACTGCTCTGTAGTTCAGTAGAAAAAAATCTAGACGAGAGTGCAAAAAAATGTATCTTTAGTGACATGTTGCAACCAAGGCTTTTGTATGCCTTGAGGAGGTTTTCCACCGACAACCTGTAGTTGTCTGCCTTGTTGTTTCCGAGAAAATTTATTGCCACTAACTGGAAGGCTTTCCATGCCGTCTTTTCCTTGCCACGCAGTGCATGGTCAAATGCATCATCTCGAAGAAGTTCATGAATCTGAAGACAAACAAAGACACCTTCCTTTATCTTAGCTTCACTTAACCTTGGAAATTTTCCATGGAGGTACTTGAAAGCTGCTTGTGTTTTGTCAATGGCCTTGACAAAGTTCTTCATCAGACCCAGCTTGATGTGTAAGGGTGGTAACAAAATCTTCCTTGATTCAACAAGTGGTGGAGGCTGAACACTTTTCCTCCCAGGTTCCAATGACTGTCAGAATGGCCAATTTTTCTTGATGTAATGGGAATCTCTTGCACGACTATCCCATTTGCAGAGAAAACAGCAGTACTTTGTGTATCCAGTCTGCAGACCAAGCAAGAGAGCAACAACCTTTAAATCGCCACAAAGCTGCCACCGATGTTGGTCATAGTTTATGCACCTCAAAAGTTGTTTCATGTTGTTATAAGTTTCCTTCATATGGACTGCATGACCAACTGGAATTGATGGCAAAACATTGCCATTATGCAGTAAAACAGCTTTAAGACTCGTCTTCGATGAATCAATGAACAGTCTCCACTCATCTGGATCGTGAATGATGTTGAGGGCTGCCATCACACCATCGATGTTGTTGCAGGCTACAAGATCACCTTCCATGAAGAAGAATGGGACAAGATCCTTTTGACGGTCACGGAACATGGAAACCCTAACATCACCTGCCAGGAGATTCCACTGCTGTAGTCTGGAGCCCAACAGCTCTGCCTTACTCTTGGGTAGTTCCAAATCCCTGACAAGGTCATTCAGTTCACCTTGTGTTATGAGATGTGGTTCTGAGGAAGAGGATGGGAGAAAATGTGGGTCCTGTGACATTGATGGTTCAGGACTAGAAGTTTCATCCTCTTCCTCGTCTGACTCAAGTGAGAATGATTTTGGTGCATCAGGAACCGGCAGTCCTTCTCCGTGAGGTACTGGGCGTATAGCTGATGGAATGTTTGGATAATGCACAGTCCACTTTTTCTTCTTTGACACACCTTTCCCAACTGGAGGCACCATGCAGAAGTAACAATTGCTGGTATGATCTGTTGGCTCTCTCCAAATCATTGGCACTGCAAAAGGCATAGATTTCCTTTTCCTGTTCAACCACTGGCAAAGATTTGTTGCACAAGTGTTGCAGCATATGTGCGGGGCCCACCTCTTGTCCTGATCTCCAATTTTGCAGCCAAAATAAAGGTGATAGGCTTTCTTAACCATAGTGGTTATACTGCGCTTTTGTGATGCAAAACTCACTTCACCACAAACATAGCAGAAGTTATCTACACTGTTCACACAAGTATGAGGCATCTCTGCTCCCTTTGGCTAAACAGAAATGTGTCCCTTTGCAAAATCAAACACTGACAAATAAGAGAGCACGACACTGTATGATTTCTAGAGCTGATATAGGGCAATTTGTTCAGCAGAGTGATGTAAGCTTCGTTATGATTGCATCATCCATGACTTCTAGGAATAACATGATGCAATTCATATCATGTATGACGCAATACCAGCTTCAGATTGCATCATTCATTGTTTTGCCTAAAAAGCAAGTACTGTCCAAACCCAGTCATAGATTTATTCATAGATCCAGTCAAAGATGTATTTTAGTCATTTCTGCTTTAAATTGAGATCCCTTCCCTTTATAACTCACTTATCCTCTGCCATTCCCAAGTCAAGGGTCGTATATATTGACCCAATAGCATATCTTGAAAACTAGAGCCAATCAACAATTTTAAGCATCATTTTCGTTCTCAGTGACCGAGAATTAGTAAAGTTTGACTACATTTATTTCAGAAGAATTTTGGCTGTAGAGCAGTGATTAGACAGACAAGGTGGGTGAGTAATATCTTTCGGACCAACAGAAGTTGGTCCAATAAAAGATATTACCTCACCCACCTTGTATATCTATGATAAACATAAAAAAGCAGCTATGATTTGGACCTACGTATTTTTGCAAAGTGTCCCCCTAGCAACAATTCTATTAAAGATAAGACCCTATTGAAATGAATAGATGTTTACCATTCACTTCACTGAGCTTAGGATTTCATCCAAGGCATCAAGACAAAGAATAACAGATTTAAATTATTTATATGCAGTGCCAAAGACATATTACGTACTTTACAGAGCAAATCAAGAAAGCATAACATGGTCCCTGTCTCAAAGGTAACAGCCTAATTTTAGACACTACACAGCCTCTGAGTGTAACACACAAGGGTGGGAATGGGTAAGATGTATGTCACATACTGAATGGAGAATATAGCCAGAGCTCAAATAAGTAAGTTTTAGTATCATATCCTTGGTGACAGCAATATAGTCCAACCTATTTTTAATATAAATTTCAGTTCTTTCAGTTCTGATTACAAATATTGAAATGAAAAAAAAACCTAGTAAGAAATAATGTCCAATACATTTTATTTACAGTTTCTTATAAATAGCTGATAACATGGTAGGTCCTTGGAAAATTAGAACTTGTCATGTACCAAAAATGTTTAAAGTCAAGTGGGCTGGATACAGACCTGGAACTGAAGAATCCCCTTAGCTCTGCCTTTGCCTCCCTGCATGGCCTGGAGCCAGTAACTTCACCTCCTTTTCTTAGGCCTGGTCTACACTAGGATGTTCGGTCGATATAACTATATCACTCCTGGGTTTGAAAAATCCACACCCCTGAGTGATGCAATTAAATGGACCTAACCCCTGCTGTAGACAGTGCTAGGTCACAGGAGAATGCTCCCATTGGCCTAACAACCACCTATCAGGGAGGTAGATTTCCCACCCCGATGACAGAACCCTTCCCATCGGCATAGGTAGTATCGTCACTGAAGCACTACAGCTGCACCGTTTTAAGTGTAGACAAGCCCTTAGTTTCTTTATATGTATGGAGGATAACTTTTGCCTCACAAGGCTGTAGCAATGATTGATTGGTTAATGTTTGTCTGGTGCTTTGAAGATGTAAAGTGCTACATGCTATGAATTATTACAGCAAACAAGGCTGGGCATTCACTGGCTTGGTTGTGGAAATTCAGGGGACTGGCGGCACTATCCATGAGATTTCTTTCTGATTCACATGGCACAGCCTCCTCCCTCTGAAAGTGCAAGTGGTTTCTTTTATTGGAACCATCATAATAAGACAAAATTATTCCAACAACAGCCTGGTTGACATACAGACTTGTCCAAAAATCAATGGTACTATTTGCCCTTTGGATCCTTTACAGAGAGACCCAATGAACTCACTTTTACTGTGGGACGGTCAAGAAAAAAAGAAACCGAGTCCTTAAGCTACGAAACATTTGACTTTGCATGACTGAACGTATTTTGGGGAAGCAAAAGGAGGTTCTGCTTTCAATGCCGGTTTGACCCTTATGCAACTGCTGCCTTGCAGCTGCCCTCTCTTTTTAATGTCTTCCCCTCAGTGGTTTGGCTGAAAGCAGAAAGTGTAGTGATGGATAAAAGCTCTCACACAGGGGAAAAAAAGTAATCTAAACATTTTCAAAGCTCAGAAGAGGTTTGAGGCTTGTGTGAACGGTAGACAAGGGTTCGCTTTAGGTCCTGGTGACTTCAAAACCAGTTGGCCTCCTTCTAGGTGTAACCAAAACAAAACCTGAAAAAGGCACATTAAGTTCAGTTCCACTGAAAACGGAGGGTGAGGGGAAAATGGAAAAGGACAACACTGGATGGTAGAGCATGAATGATTCTAAGAGAAAATTCCAGTTGAAAGTATTATAAATGAAAAGCTAAGCCAGCTGTGTTATTTAATGGTGGGGAGCAGATCCTGTGCAGGCACAGTGACTGCTTTTCATAAGTTTTCTTATGATACTTACGCATTCCGTTCAAACAGATAGTTCACACCACTATTCAAAGTCCCATTTAAAGTCAATAGAGAGCCATACAAAAGTTGATTTTGCTTTGCAATAGGTTTGGCCATGTCTTTTCTTCATCTGCCTCTTGTGGTTTCATGTGCTTTGAATTCTGATGAGGTATTAGATTCCAGTTAACCCAAGAATGAAAAAGTAGAAGAATTTGACACTCAGTTTCAGCTACTTTTGAACCTCCAAAACCCTTTGGCTCCTGAAAGGCCCCATGAACCCCCTTCAAGAGACATCTTCTGAGGGGGGGGGGGGAAGCCCCAAATACCTTGCAAACCTCTCTCTCTTTTTCCAGGGAAGAGGTGTGACTGGCTGCCACCCTGTCCCCCTTGCAATTTGAGGGGTTAGCAAAGTCAGTTTGCTCCCCCTCAATCCACAAATCTTGTCCAGATTCTCCACCCTGCTCTATTCCCTTTATGCCACACCAGCACCCAAGAAGCAGAAATTGGCCACACCTCCCCAGCTAGAAATTCCCTCTGCATAAGGGAAGCTTTGAGCAGGTATAGCTGTCTCCTATGACAACCCCACACACACATCAGTGAAGTGTAAGTTTTATCAGTGGGTGAGAATATATGGGAATCCAGCCATATGAATGGGTCAGGTCTTTCAGGTGGTATAAATTAGCATAGCTCCATTGATTTCAATAGCACTATACCAATTTATAATGATGAGACTGGACTACTTTGTGCCTAGGTTTGTGGAATTTACACGCAAGGTGGCTAGAAGAAGGTGTAAGCTATCGTCCAAGTTTATGTGACACACCACTGAATCTGGGGCTGTATGTCTGAAGACACGGTAAGAATTATAGCCAGAGAAGTGACAATCACTACACTTAAGATTCAAACTACTTTCCATTATAACCCCTGACTTTCAGATGCTCGTACGTTGTGAAACAATTGCCTTGGGGTTGGTCTCTACCCATAAAGGAAAAAGGTCATTTTTTGAACATTTGAGCTGCTTTTGCTATTTGAACAAGAGGAGACAGTTAATAAAAATACAAGTTTCCTGCTGATAAAGAGTAATATAAAGGCTTAATTGGAACAGACTTACAGCTGAAATGGCTGAGGTGTGAAAGTTGTCATGTGTATCTAACAATACTCCTTCATCCCCTGAATTGCAATTTAGGAAGATCAGGATGCTGTTTGAAAAGAGAAATGTGTAGAATGAAGGTATGCTGACAAAATAAGCAACACAAATAACAAGGAAAAGAGTTTTTACAATGTAGTAGCCAAGTTGATCCAAGATGGGCACCTGAGGCTTGGACCCTGAACCCACATTTGGGAACTTAAATCAGTGGTCAACACAAAGCATCTCCCACCTTCCCCCACAGCCAATGTCTAGGTCTATAAATATAGATTAGCATCACTGTCACAGTGACTGTTATGGCAGTGAAATAGTGGAAAGCAATGAAAAATATTGGGACAAGCGACATGTATCAAAGGCTGCAGAACCTTTTCAATTATATTTCTTATAGTATATTATATAATTAGAGACTTTGTGTCTCCCCCTTGAGCATTACTAAGTTTTTAAATACATAAGCTGCTATTTCTCAAGTAATGCATATAATTCACTGAAAGTATTCAGCAGCCTTTGATATACAAAATGCTTCCCTGAAAATTTTTAAATTAACTCCCCCAAAAACTGTTCATGCAATAATTAGGTTGTATGGTTAATCAAAAATCAGGAAATGTGCAATCTTAACTATGGTAATACTCCTATACAGGAGGACACATTCATTTTCTGATCTGATCTTTTTAAAAACCATACAACATTGCATGAACATACTTTTTTGGCATTTAATTTGATACCCAAAATCTGTGTTTATCTGCTTAGTATCATTTAATAAAAACTTTTCATTCCAGAAGTTGCATGTGTAATTGTACGTATTCAAATAAGGTAGGGGAATATGTTCACATATGCTTAAGTGTGTGCGTGTTTGAATCAGTGTAGATTTACTGGGCATGTGACAAATTTAGGAACCTTTAACTGACCTAAATGATTTCAACACTCCTATTTTTTTCTTCCCAAGAACACATCACTTCAGGGAAAATGTGTTGATTAATGTGCTCTTTCAACTTCAGAGAGATATAGAGATTACATTTCCAGCAGAAAGCCTGGAGAGGTTAGAGCTGGAACTTGTTTCAGCCAGTAAATCACAGGACTATGCACCATCAGCCAGGCTCTGGTATGATTTGGTTCAGAGCGATTCCTATCAGACTGCTTGATATCAGCATCCAAAGATCAGGTTTCTAACCATGATGCAAACAGATGCAATTTTCTCATGATGCATTTATGGGTTTAAAAAGTCCATAAAGTATTGCAAAATGTATGGTTCAGGTCAAGAATAACTGAAGTCCAGAAATTATGCAACACATCAAGTACACAATGACAATAACTTCTGTGTTTGTCACCCAAACAACGCACAGACTGGTTGGTAAATTGCCTAAATGTGACAAATAATGAGTGTGTCATCGGTTGAGCAAGGTTGCTACACTACTTCAAAACTTGTGGTTGGCAACAACACACTGGATTGCTGAGTCTGCTCTTTTGTGAAGATACAAAACATAATGGCCAAGTAGAGCAGAGTCAGTTTTTGTAATGAAAAATTGCAGGATTAAAGTACAGTGCTCAGTGAAGAGATCTAGTTTATTACAAATCATTTGACAGCTACGAAGTAGTTTAGAGTTTCCTATTCAGTCTTCTGAACTGTAGAAGTGAACAACATTACACCACATTACGACTGATGAATTTTATCCCAGTGCTTTACGTATAAAATAGTTACAAGTCTGAACACATGATTTGGATTTTTTTTTTAGTTGAAGGTACAATCAAACCAAGTACATCAAAAGCTGGAGTAGCTCCTTTGAATATTCAGTGGGGGAAATATCTAGTTATTACGGTAATTGAAAGAAATTTTAATTCACATGAAACAAAGATCAAAGTCTTGCAACACAATTGAGGTTTTTACATGGCCCTTCACAATCATTAATGGATTTTAGCCTTATAACATGCCTGTGAAGTACGGGATGGATTTCCACTAACCCAATTGCATATGTTTGTCTGCAGGAACATATGTTATGTAAGTAAAGATTCTCCAAGCAGTCTAGGTTGGACATTTAGACATCTCATCTATTAAAATTAGATATTTATCTAAATCCACTAGATTGCTTTGAAAATCTCTAACAAATTGTTCTTCTACTGGCCTGCACCCTGTGAAAGGAGAAAAAGTTTCCCAAAAGGTTATAAAATCACATCAAATAAATAAATGTTATGGGGAAAAAATGAGCATCTGTTCATGGATATTCCATGAACCAAAAAAAAAAAAAAAAGAAAAGAAAAGAAAGGAACAAGCAGCAGCTAGATGCATCTGATGAATTATTCATTGCAAATTATTCACTCAGCTGTAATAAGATAACAGCACAAGTGTCAAAATGCCTAAATCTAGACATCTTCAAGGACCACTTTTGTGATCTCTCTGCCCTTTGCTTTTAAAACCTTATGGAATCCCCTTGGAACAGATATATAGGACATTTTTGTAACAAGCCACATACAATTTAATAGAGAATTATATATAACCCTGCTATAGCATTCTACAAAGATTGTTTTTAAAAGGAAGTTATATCGTTTAAAGTAATGTCTATTGCACCTTTAAATTTTTTTGGAAGCCTATTCACTTCACTCCTATTAAATTCTATGTGGGACTTTTCCACACGAGAATATCCACCCACACAATATCACTATCTCCTCCCCCGACATCCCCTCCTCGTTACAAAAGAACCCCAAAAAACTAATACCAATCTTTTCAGTTCCTCACTTCTTCTCTTCCAGTTCTAGATTATTTAACCATCCTCATCTGATTTTATGGGGTTTCTAAATGAACAAGTAGTTTGCTAAATGGATTGTGCCAATAAACGAACAGAATGCAGTGGGACTTCCCCTCCCCCCACCACCATTTAGTTGTTTCTAAAAAGATGAACTTTTCTTGAAATTGATGAGCGACTCAAGAGGAACTTTTAAAGTATTTTTGTTTGTTTTTGTGGGGGTTGTTATGTGTGCTGGTGATAAGGCTGGGGGAGAAGGGGTGTTGGTGATGCTCATGGGATTTATAATTACAGTCACAAAGTACAATTGTCTATTCAGCTTGGATCATTTGTTTACTAAGTAAAACTGCCAAACAAGATTTGCTGGTTATTCCTGCCACTTGAGAGAGGATAGCCCGAGGCTCACCAAGAGGTAAACAATACCACCCCGAGATTATCGAAAGGGAACACAATATATAGGAACTGACAGAGAAGAGCAAAGCACTTGCAGGAATTCAATTCTAAGGGATGGATTCAAATTCTGTTCATTTACATGAACTACCATTTCATGGCAGAACAGAAAATGAAAAGCAAGCAATGGCTCCAAGAACAAGTTGGTCTAACATTGCTGTTACATTGGGGATGGGGGAGGTTAAGCTAAACAAGAAAGATTTTCTTCAAACAGTCAGACATCTGGCTCTTACTGTATTCCAACACAGCCCCTGAAATCTGATCTGGATTCATGTAGCAATGAGCATTCTTTGAAGTTACACATAAACACAAAGGCTTTATCAATACAGCTATTCATAACCAAGTGTAGGGAAATTCATCCAGCTCCAGCTTGTCCCAACACAAAACATGATCTCCATCACAGCATCGAATTCTGAGGAAGGAGTCCTACTCCCCTAGCACATAGTGTGGAGTTACTCAAGGTGTGTGTGAAGCAAGTGGGAACAGGAGTGGAATTCACCCTTCAACTTACAGACAAGTTACAGGGCTGCAACACAGCCCTTTCACAGCACGAATTATTTATTAAGTGTGTAGTGGCAACAGTGTGTTAAGAGCTTTACAGGCACCTCTGAAAACAAGGTTAACTTTGTTCCAAAGAATTTACTATCAAAGAGCTTAAATTAGCCTACATGTTGGAACAGCAGCCACCACCCCTCTACTCCTTGATGTAAGGATTTTCAGTAACTGGACTCAGGTACAAGTGGATCCTATACCCTCTGCCTGCGCACCCCCCCAATGGCTCCCTCCATGCTTGCATAATTGGAGCTAGCACAAACACGCCTGTGATATGGTTGTGGTGATGTGGATTCCCTGTCCAGCCTCACTGCAGGGCTTACCTTGTGCAGGTTCCTCGACACTTGGGAGATTTCCATTGCAGAGTTAAGTTGAGAGATTGAGTGTGTCACTAGACCTTTGGGGGAGATAGTCCCTGGTTCTTTGTGCTGCAGTAAGCTGAGCTACTCTGATTTTTTTCTCAGTGAATTATGGGAAAACTTGTCCGTCCTTCTGGGCAAACAGAGGGAATTGTGGGAAGGCAGGGCAAACAGAGGGAATTGTGGGAAGGCAATGGAGGACTATCAGAACTTGAGTGATTTAGGTTGTGTCCTCACTACAAAGTGGACAGTTTATCTGTCAGAGTGAAAGCAGAACCCAAGTGCTAACTCACACCCACAGTCAGGCCTGCTTACCTGGGTTGAAAGCAACAAACTTGAGTAAGGGGTGTGGGTGGGAGTGTGTATGTATATGGAGGGTGGCGTGACCACCATCCTGAATTGGGTGGGACAGTCCTGAAATGCAGAGTTCAAGTCCCAGTCCTGTCCTAGGCACTGACTTCCCCTGTTCCTGGAGGGTGCTCGATGTCCCCCGCTCCTGGCCCCACCCCACCCCCATTCCACCTCTCCCCCAAAGTCCACGTCCCCTTCCTGCCCCCATTCCACCCTATTCCCCCAAGTCCTCACCCCTGCCCCGCCTCTTCTCTGCCTCCTCCCCTGAGCGCACCACGTCCCCGCTCCTCCCCCTCCCTCCCGGAAAGTCATAAGTGCTGCCAAACAGCTGTTAAGGCGGCGGGGCAGCAGGAAGCACTGAGATGCATCCGAAGAAGTGGGCTGTAGCCCACGAAAGCTTATGCTCTAATAAATTTGTTAGTCTCTAAGGTGCCACAAGTACTCCTGTTCTTTTTGCGGATACAGACTAACACGGCTGCTACTCTGAAACCTGAGAGGGAAGGTGAAGAGTGGGGACATGGCGTGCTGGAGGCAGGGAGAAGGAGTCGAGGAGGGGGGAGCATGGCTGCTGGTAGGTGCAGAACACCCACCAATTTTTCCCCGTGGGTGCTCCAGCCCCGGAGCACCCACAGAGTCGGTGCCTATGAGTCCTGTGCTGAATGACTCCAGGACTGCATTTGTCCCGGATTCCCTGCGGTGCAGCTCTGCACCTGCCCAAGGCTCAGAGGTGGTGCTAGCCTCTTCTCGGTGGGGGGGATGAGGTAGGCCTTAGCCCTAACCCCCCCCCCCCGTTCTTGCCATGAGGCCCTACCCCTTAATCTTCCTCTCCCCCACCCCAACCCCTCCTGAGGTCCCAACCCCCTGGCCAGGACAGAAGCTGGAGCCAGGCAGTAGTAAGCTGCCCAGGGAGCCCCAGACCCTTCACCTGGCCTAGGCGGTGTGCCCTGGAGGGTGGGGACATGGGACAGGGGCTGCTCTCAGGCACTCTTGTCTTCTACCCAGGGCAGGTGGAGGGTCTGGGACTCCCCACAGAGGCCTAGGCTCCCTGGGCAGCTCTTACCTTGGCCCAGCTCTGGCTTCTGGCCTGACCAGGGGTCAGGGCTCCTGCATGTTTCCCACTTTGGCTTTTGAAAAGGTGGTCTCATAACATTCAAACTAGGGGTCACCAAATGAAATTAATAGGCAGCAGGTTTAAAACAAACAAAAGGAAGTATTTTTTCACACAACGCACAGTCAACCTGTGGAACTCATTGCCAGAGGATGTTGTGAAGGCCAAGACTATAACAGGGTACAAAAATAAACTACATAAGTCCATGGAGGATAGGTCCATCAACGGCTATTAGCCAGGATGGGCAGGGATGGTGTCCCTAGCCTCTGTTTGCCAGAAACTGGGAATGCGTGACAGGGAATGGGTCATTGATGATTACCTCTTCTGTTCATTCCCTCTGGGACACCTGGCATTGGCCACTGTCGGAAGACAGGATACTGGGCTAGATGGACCTTTGGTCTGACCCAGTATGGCCGTTCTAAGGTTTTTTAACACCTGATTAAAAGCCCAAGTTAACTCTACTATAAGAAGAGTTTTAAACAATGGAGTAGCCAGTACATAAATATATTGTTTTCCCCAGCACACTGTGTCTCATGATAAAAATCTGCACATGCATATAACTGTCCTTATACAAGTCAAGTGACTCTGCTCTTACCTTAAAACGTCTTACAGTTAGCAAATAAGCTATAATTATTTCAAAAAGCTAATTATGTTGTTGAAGCCTATGCTGCCTTGTAAAATTACACATAGTGTTTCATTTGAGCCTCTGATAGGCTGCACCCTGAAAATCTCCTTTGTAAACAGGTCATTCAAATATCTTTGTGACTCCTTAGCACTCCCACAAAAAACTGACAATGTGTACACACCTTCAATTACAATTTTGGTCTAGTCATCAAATAACATTACACAAAGAGTGCTCTGTTCGTAGCAGATATGGGTAAATATTGTAGTGGCCTTCCCTGCCTCCAGTACCTGGGTACAGGTGGCTGCAGCTTGAGAGAGAGAATGGAAAACTGGAACTGTGTGTTAACATGGTGTGTGGTACCACAGGTCACCAGCTCTGGCAGAGGCAGTCAGAGCTCTGATGGCACTGAAATTTCGGGGCTTTATAGTTAGAGTAGTCTTGACAGGGAACTCAGACTCCATTATGTACTGTAGATGACAGGGTCTGCTTGAGAGAGGGGCATTCTCCTGCTACAAATTGGGTGTGTCAGTACACCTAGGACTGGCTAGCTGTCACAATTTAAATGAGGGAGATTATAAGTGAGCTATTGAAACACACAGCAAAATCTTTCTTTGTTAGATGGTAAGGCTTTAAGAATGGACTTAAAAGAAAAGCAAAATGAGTCTCCATGAGCGAGATCTGGCAGATCTCAAGGTACAGAATCAACTTTGACATAAGCATGTACAAAGGCCAGAGTATCATGGCCATCTTTGTTACATCTCAAACTGGCCCCATTGTTGATGAATGATAAAATTCCACCAGTACATTGAAGCCCACGGGGATGTGTTCCCTAGTTGTAGAAGTATATGAACAAGTGCTGCACCTAAGCTGTTTCACAATGCAGTGCCCTCCCATTCTACATTGAATCATATTGGAATAGGGAGAAGAGATTCTTACAGCAAAGGTTCTCAATCTTTACAATATCAGGACTCCCCTACCATCTAGCCAGGGGCTAGCTGGAATCCCATAGCTCATGGGGTGGGCAAACTACGTCCCGGGGGCCGCATCTAGCCCTTCAGATGTTTTAATCTGGCCCTCAAGCTCTCACTGGGGAGCAGGGTCCAGAGCTTGCCCTGCTCCGACGCTCCAGCCGGGGAGTGAGGTCAGGGGCTTGCCCCGCTCTGTAAGTGCCGTGGTGCTGCGCAGCTCCCGGAAGCAGCGGCATGTCCCCACTCCAGCTCCTACACTTGGGGCAGCCAGGGGGCTCCGCATGCTGCCCCTGAGCCAAGTGCTGCCTCCACAGCTCCCATTGGCCTGAAACCATGGCCAATGGGAGCTGCAGGGGCAGTGCCTGCGGCCAGGATGACACGCTGAGCTGCCTGGCTGCCCCTCTGCGAAGGAGCTAGAGGGGGGATGTGCCACTGCTTCTGGGAGCTGCTTAAGGTAAGTGATGCCTGGAACCTGCACCCCTGATCCCCCCCCTGCACCCCAACCCCCTGCTCCAGCCCGGATCCCCCTCCCACACTCTGAACTCCTCATTTTTGGCCCGACCCCAGAGCCCGCACCCACAGCCAGAGCCATCACCCCCTCCTGCACCCCAACCCCCAATTTCTTGAGCATGTATGGCGGGCCATACAATTTCCATACCCAGATGTGGCCCTCGGGCCAAAAAGTTTGCCCATCCCTGCCATAGCATCATGTTTAATAATATGGAATGGGCAGGGTGGTCATGACCCTTGACACCTGTCTGAATCCCCAGGCTGAGAACTCATGCTTTACGGGACAGAAAGAGACAGGAGAAATATAGCAGCAGTATTTTATAATGGGCAAGTATTACCCTCATTTTACAGATAGATAAAGTGAGGCACAGAGGGTAAGCACTTACCCGAGATCATACAGTGAATTGTTGGCAGACCCAGGAATTCAACCCAGGTCTTCTTATTCCCAATACCTTGTTTTGTCTACTGGGCCATGCACAAAGCCATGAGAAAACCTCAACGTGACAAATTTTAGACAACATGCTACAGCAATCACTATTAAGAAGGGTAAAAAAAATTGCTATTTCTAACGAGTGTTCAGTCTTTATGTAGAGCAGGAACTAATAGCAATATCTCAAATACCACTGTGTGGAAACTGTTGGCAAACGTTGACTCTTTAATGGGGATGGCTGTATGATGCTAGACTTGTATCCCTTGGGATAGACCATATGAAAGCATGCTAGTGGTATAGAGATTCTTGTTCCTTTTGGGGTACCCATGGACAAACCTAGCCATCAAATCCCAGCATGACTGCCCTGTTAGCCAGAGTTCCCCAAGAGACGTTTCCAAACACCACAGAACAGAAGAACCACAGACTTGCATTCAAAGTGGGTCTGCTGCACCACAATGTCCCTTTTAAACTGTAAATCCTCCAAGACATGGATTGTGTCCTGATCTATGTTTGTACAGCACTTAATACCATAGGGCCCCCAATCCTGATGGAGGCTTTTGGACACTACCATAGTCACTAACAACCACCCTTTCTCCTGTGTGACATTGTCTGCATCATTACAAGAAATGTGTGTGCTTTGAAATGGTATAAGTAGATAGTGAGATTCGGAATCTGACAGCTACCTATGCAGCTAGCAAAGCAGTACTAGAGGCAGGGGAGGTGGGGAGAACAGTTATTGCTCTTTCCTGTTACTTAGATGACTTTGGCCTTGGTGCACCTCGTGGTCATTATAACAAGCTTTGTGTAAATAAAATCAGCTATTCTAAGCCACCAAATATCTAGTTCTTCCATTTTGCTGTTGTTGTTTTAAGAAGATACAAGTTGCCCTGAAGGCACTCATGTTACCATTAAATGAAAGTTGCCTGTATGGTAAGTAGAGCTTCAAAAAACAAAAAACAAAAAAAACCAACAGTTGAAATGTCTAATATATTGTGATTTATTTTATCTTCAGAACACATACTCACGGTGTGAATTCATGCTGGCAAGCCATTAATGAGGTTAGCATGTTGACACTGGGTACAGATTTTTTTTCTTTTCACAGACCCTTCAGGCTGGGTCATGTGATCAGTCACTACTGTGATTTGCCAGTCACTGTGTTCTACTGTATATGAACTAGCACATACCCTGACCTTAAGGCAATAAATGCAGCCACACCAGCGATTTCAAGGAGAGTTTTACATACAGATCATTTGCAGGATAAAACCCACAATACTGTCAAAAG
Source organism: Trachemys scripta elegans (assembly GCF_013100865.1). NCBI lineage: Eukaryota > Metazoa > Chordata > Testudines > Emydidae > Trachemys > Trachemys scripta. Next base: position 79,076,455 of record NC_048298.1, read on the forward strand.
AGTGGAAAGGCAAGCAGCCAATTACACATGAATTATTCTATCTTCCTTTCAACCTGATTTGGGTGGGGGTTTTGTTTTGGACCTTGGAAGTTCTTCCAGTCGCTTGGACATTGATAGGTACTTAATGTTTGTCTGTTTGTTGACAGTCATACCATTACCATAGGCAGCACACAGGGTAGGGAGCATGTCTTTCCTGCTCTTAGGTGAAGCACACCTGGGGCAATATTTTACTTCCAGACTAGGGCAAAAGAAAGGATTAGTCAACCCACAATTTGCTCAAGGAGTTTGTCCTGGGCTTCTTTCAGGCCCCCTTGCAATTTCACAAGATGTTAATGTATAAAGATATACCTATCTCATAGAACTGAAAGGGACCTTGAAAGGTCATTGAGTCCAGCCCCCTACCTTCACTAGCAGGACCAAGTACTGATTTTTGCCCCAGATCCCTAAGTGGCCCCTCAAGGATTGAACTCACAACCCTAGGTTTAGCAGGCCAATGCTCAAACCACTGAGCTATCTCCCCCCCCCCCCCCCCAAGGCTTAGGGTAAGCCTGCTTCAGTTTCCCTTTTGTTAAAGGAAATCACCATTTAGTTCCATGTCTGGCAATTTCTTGCTCCAGCCCTCTGGCTGGATAGTTAGTAGTCTCTCTCCTCTTTAGGCAGGAAAGAGTCGGGTGGGTTAGGAGACCGCTAACCCTAGCAAAGGGTCAGTCTCCAGCCCTTTGTTCTTCAGGCCATACTCACCCCTCTGATAGAGACTGAGGAATCAAGACCCACCCACTCATCTGGATTCCAATCCAGGTACCCTGTGTGAAGCAGCTGGAATCAGTTCCTTCCAATCCCTTACTGCTTCTAACCTCACCTCTCCTGTAGGCTGTTGCGCAGACAGGTTTTGTGAGCCTCTTCTTCTGGAGGTCCAACTACCTGGGCAGCTTCCAGCCAGTCCATTTCTGCAGCACCCTGCTCTCAGTGGTTCCTCAGCCTCTCCAAGAGTCACCTCCCTTCTGATCTGCTGTCAGCCCTACCAGAGGAGGCAGCTCATCTCCCTATGAACTCTTGTAAAGGTGTGGACAGTCCTTGCACACTCCCTTGTGGCCTGGTGTGGTGCTATGGGTGTGCCCCACCTTAGTTCCCTTCTCCCCACACGCACTGGGGCAGCCTAAATTTGTTTAACGGCCTGGAGCAAGGAGAAGCCAACATACACTAACAAATGACATACCTCCTATTAATAGGGTTTCAGGACAGGAGAAAGTACAATACACTGTTCATAAGGGCCTCACTTCAGGGCCCTAGGTAAGCTCCCACACTTGAAATTCACAAAGTCTCTAGTTAGGCCCATTTTCTAGAGCCTGAGAGGCAACCACCACACACTCAGTGGCGTAGCCAGGTGGAGGGAACGGGGGGAGCGATAAAAAAAAAGGGGGGGGGGGCACCACCCGCTGCAGTTTTATTTATCCGGCCCTTCATTCGCTCCGGGTGTCTTCGGCGACACTGAAGGACCCACCACCAAAATGTCGCCAAAGACCCGCGGAGCGAGTGAAGGTCCTGCCGCCGAAGTGCCACACTGCAGCCTGCAAAGCTTCCACCCCCATTTCTCCTGCTCAGTTCCCTGTTTGTAGAGCCTAGCAATAGGGTTGTGCTGGGCTGGGCCTCCTTGATTACACTCCATCCTATCCCTTAAAAGGTTAGTACGCTCCTACACAACTCTCCCCCCTAGAGTCTTGTGTGGCCCTAGAGCAAGTTCTACTGTCTGTCCATGGAGTATCTCGGCACTCCATAAGGGCAATTTGATCTCACTAGGCTTCTGCCCTAGCCACCTTCCTTTCAGCTTATCCTCCAGCCAAAGGAGCACTTCCTGCTTAACATCACCAGGGAAGTTTGCAAGACCCTTGGCCATACTTTTATCCTCATTTTACTGACATACACAGAGACCAGGAGTTGTGTTCCCCAACATCTTACACAGCTCATCTGATGAACAAAATCCTCCATATAGTCTTTGGCACATCATAATTCAGTGGGCTGAAACACTTCACCACACAGACTAACTTTCACTTGAAAGATTTAAAGTCTGGGGAATATCTTCAGGGCTGCCCTCTCCACTTCCAGTAGTTCCACCTTCTCATTCTGGGTCTCAGTGATCTGGTACTGCTGGAGGATTCTCTCACAAAGCTCTTCCTGGTCTCTCTCCAACAGGTGGCCTTCAGGTGGGCCAACTCTTGCTCCTTTTTTATGCCTTGAACCAAGCCACTTTCCCAGGAGGAACCTCTCTCTTCCAGCTCCTGCCTGGCTTCTGCTTTTTGGGCCTGTAGAGTGTTCATCTGTGCAAGGATGTCAGCCAAAATTCCCTCAGCTGCAATAACCTTCTCTAATTCTTTCCGGCTTATTAGTGGATGAGTTTGCTAGATAGTTGTAGACCATTCCTGAAGTTTCCATTGTCACAGTCTCCATATTTGTGTCTGTTGATGCCCTTCAATGGGAAATCCACTCCTCCCCTTCAACAGGCTTCTTGAATATCCAAGTCATCACTCCACTCTACCATATAGACAGCCTTTGGTAAGTTATTGCCATGTTCTCCACCATATTGCATGTACCAATGCTCTTGTTGTATACCTGTGTCTTCTCCAGAGTTGTCAATGTTAGTCCTTCCAATGCCTTAACTTCTTCCAGGAGCCAAGTCTTTTCCTGCTTCAGTTTTTATAGTTTCTGGGTTACTTACTTTCTTCTAATTAGAGCCTCAGGCTTGCAAGTCTCAGTACACACTCTTCTAGTCTTTTAACTGCCGTACTCCTGGCCTGCAGCTCATTCTGGAGTTGCTCCTTTTCAAGCTGTAGGGCTTGTTTAAGCTCTTCCAGTTCCAACTCCTGAGTAGATTTCCTCTTCTACAACTCCTTTTCCCCCTCAGTTTCCTGGTGGCAAGCAGCCTGGCATTTCTTGGGCTACAAATCCATTGGCTTTTCCCATTGGGCTATCCTTATTTCCAAGGCCACAGGAAAGACTAGTACTTGTATGGCATGACTGATATCATTGTTCTTTCCAACTCCTGCATCTTGGCCTTTGAGTCTGTCTTTATTTGGCTGACCTGAGGATTTATATTCCTCAGGCTGGTTGTTTGCCATCTCATTATTGTCCTGCTCCTCCTCAGCTGAGCCTGACATTGCTTCTTCTTTAGTGCCTCTTGATCTTGAGAATTGGTAGTCCCCACCATCAGACCATCCCTGTTGTGAAGTGCCTGGCACTTTCCACATTTATCAGCTGTAAGTTTCTCCTGCATTTGGTTCATCTCAGCCTACATCTGCTCATACAGGTGCTGGAGCTTCTTTAACTGTGGGGCTTCTTGGATGCTAACCTGGATCTTCTCTTGAAGACAGCATGCTCATTTTTCCAATGTGTTGATTCATTCCTTCAGCTTAGTCACAACCACGTGGCTTCTCTCTTTCTCTACAACCAGCTCTTTCTGCCTGTCTTCTAGTTCTGCTTTTGTTCATGTTGCTCAGCTAGTTTCAGTGATAAAGATAGCATGCATTTGGGCCTGCAAGTTAATTGTTAAATAACATCATCAGAGCCCTTGTCACACCTGTGCCCAAAGACCTCTGGAACTTTTGACCTCCTGTCAGTCTTTGCCCTGGTTCCCCCACTGCAGGAACCTTGCTGCCCCTTGGAGAAGCTAATTGGATCAGGTTCGGGCTCCTGTATCATAAAATCATAGACTTTAAGGTCAGAAGGGACCATTATGATTGTCTAGTCTGACCTCCTGCACAATGCAGGCCACAGAATCTCACCCACCCACTCCTGTATCAACCCCCTAACCTATGTCTGAGCTATTGAAATCCTCAAATCATGGTTTACTCAACTCCAGTAGAGTCAGAGCAGCTTCTTGCCCTACCAATGGCAAACAGCTCATAACCTTACCTGTCCACCACCTGCCTCTGTGGCTCTAAACATCCTTCAGTTCAGCAGAGCTGAATTTTATTTCTCTTTCCACCCAGCTCTGATCCCTATTGCATCTCGTTTGTTTAGACCCTCTGCCCCTACACAGGAGGTTTGGGATCTGAAGTAGCCAAAGCTCAGTTTGGTATTATACTGGCTTCACTTCAGGTTTTGTACAGTGTTGGGCCACAATGAATGATGCAGAGCAGCCTCTTCATTTAAGTTGCTGCCAGGCCCAGTAGGAGATCATATCTGTCTGCACCCCAAGATCTGTGGAAACCGAACCTCCACATATGAACAGTTTATAGATAGATAGATATACAGTTACCGTATATACTCGATCATAAGCTGGTTCGTTTATAAGCTGACCCCCCCAAGATGGATAAGTAAAAATGGAAAATTTTTATAATCCGTTCATAAGCTGACCCTATAATTCAGGGGCCAGCAAGCTTTGGCTCCCGGGCCATCAGGATAAGCCGCTGGTGGGCCGAGATAGTTTGTTTACCTCGAGCGTCCTCAAGCATGGAGGTAAACCTAAGTAAACAAAGTGTCCCGGTGCGCCAGCTGCTTACCCTGACAGGCTGGGACAGCAACTGGTGGGGAAATTTTTTGCGGGGAAGAAGCTGGGAGTCAGGGGAGTAACCCCTGTGACCACCCCCCACATGACCCCACCCCTAGCCCGGGACCCCCACACTCTCCCCATCCCATCCCTTCCCACCTTATCTGGGGAGGATGTCTCTGACCTGGCTGGAGCTTCTCTGGCAGGCTGGGCCGGGCGGCACGGTTGCAGCATGCTCCGGCGGGTCAGGCAGCGAAGCCACACTCTGCTCTGGGGGTCGAGGCTGGGCGGTGTGGCTGCAGCCTGCCAGCCCTGGAGCTGCAGCTGCTTTGGAGGCTGGGGGGAGAGCAGCGTGGCCAGAAGCAGAGAGACTCTGGCCCCACCTCTTCTCTTCTGTCTCTGCTGGCTGTGCTGCCTCTCCTTGCTCCCTCTGTTGGGGGGAGGGGTTGTGTCCCACCTCTCCCTCTCTATACCTGTTCATAAGCTGACCCCCTTCTCTGGTGCTTCTCTTTTTTACTAAAATAATTCAGCTTATGAACGAGTATATACGGTATACAGTTAATATAACAGGCATTAACGGTCCAGTGGATGGTCTTTTAGCTGGTCTACAAGTATAGTTACCATACACAAACATAGCATTTCTTTACAATTTCTTATTAGGGATTTAAATTACTGCCTCATTTTTAAGAGAATAATTCCTTCTTGTGTATTGTGGAAGCAGAGTAACCCTTCTGCCAGTCTGAGTTGTCAGCAACAAGGGCCAGGTTCAGTGTCTAGGGGTTCCGTTTCAATAACGCAATGCAAAACCAGTTCAAGCCCCCACCCAGTGACCTGGGACAATTACATACCATCCCCCGGGCGCCTCTAAGAGGCAATACTTCCCCTCTCGCAAGCACGGAGTCTGAGTGTAGCAAAATCCTTTTAATAAAGGAGGGAAACAATGTGGCATTCTGTTGGGGAAACACCACAAACAGGATTCATAACACAAACCACGAGCAAAAGACCCACCCCCAAGTGAGTTTGGCAGTACCTTTTCCCCTCAGGGTCTTAAGTCCAGCAACCCAAAAATCACCCAAAAGTCTCTGTCCCTGGTCAGTGCAGCCCCAGAGTTCAAATGTTTATCTGCAGAGTTTTACCTCCCAGCCTCGGGGGGCGGGGGGGCACAGAGGTGTTATGGGGCACCTTATGTGGTCCGAGGCCGACTGCCCCGCCTCTCCATGGGGTTCTGCTGCAGCCTTCACCGCGAGCCACTCCACCAGCCACTCCACTCCATCAGCCATCCCGTGAGCAGCTCCAGCTGTTCCGCGAACTGCTCTGCTCCGCCAGCCGCTCTGCTCTACCAGCTGTCCCGCGAGCCACTCCCATTGTCCCACAAACTGTTCTGCCAGCTGCTCAGCAACATAGCTTCAGGGCCCCCCCCACAACACTCAGTGATTTCAGCTTGTATTAGGGGAGCCTAAGTGCTGGTGCACCATTGGACTCTGATAGTCCACAGTAGAGAGAGAAAAGGAGGTGCAACTGGTATCTCAGGCCCTCAAAAGGGGACCTATATCATCAGGTACAAATCCCTGTCCCCAGCCTCTCTTAATTCCCTGGGTTTTGGAACCCATGTCCCTTGTCTAGCGAGTGCTATTTTAGTTGATAGTGAGTCCCTCTGTCATAAAACAGTTTCATTGTCCTTGATTCACATAATCAGGGTAACAACACTTTATTCTTCCTGCCCCAATAACAGAGAAACTGGGGATCCCACAGCAGCCAAAGTGACCATTTGGGCTGCTGTGGGCCCATGCTAGGCGGAGTGGGTGTGCCTATGCAAACAAGCTCAGTGCCTGAAGTTCTTTTCCACAACTTGCCACAATTCACCACCAGATGTCAGGGTAGAGCTCATCCTGACTCTGCTTACATGTATAAGAATGAAATAAAAACAGGGTTTGATAGAATCCTCAGCCCATTGTCCTACTCTGAACCATCATGCTATCCTGTGCTTCTCTCCCTCCCTTGGCCTGCTCTGTGCTGTACTCAGAATCCCTTATTTGCAGATTCTTGGAATCTCAGAAACACCTGTGTTTGTTCTGACATTTAACCCAACAGTATAGATCATCCCAGTGCATTAAGTAAGATTTGCAGGTGCTAACGTAACTTAGCACAACACAGCTCTAGTTGTATGATCATTTCTTTTCAAGCTGTAGTAAAAATCACTTTTACTCACAAGCCAAAGGAGTGGGTCTGCTTGCTGGCTACCTAAATTAGGTCTTTGCAGCGGGGCTTCTATTGTAGAATAGTACTTCTTTTCTTTGTGGTGCTTATGGTAGCGCCTACCTAGGGAAAGCTTGTCAGCATTTTTATTCTGAACTCCAGATGTAAAAGGTATTTGTAAACATTCACTCTTACCTAGGATTTGGAGTTGGGGTAGCAGGGTGTGAAGGGACACAGTAAGCAGTTGGTGTTCACAAACAAATCTCTACCAGGGCTGCCTGGTATTACTGTTAGAGAATGAAGGGAAAAAATAGAAGAGCCAAACAAAAAAAATCAAAGAAAAAAAAAAAAAATAATCAGATCCGTTGTTTTTAACAATGATGCATCCCAACAACATGTGGTGGTGGTGAAGGTTAAATTTCTCTGGGGTATTTTTAATGAAAACACAGCTTGCATTGATGTACTATTTAGGGACTGATCTTGGTCTCACATAGTCAGATGTATCTCATTGCAGTATCTTGTAAAAAAAAAAAAAGAAATCAGCAACTGTGCCAGAAAATTCACAACCAAGTCTGCAAACGTAGGTGCTGCATGGACCTCTAAACAACAGGTGATTTAGAAATCAGGTCTGATCACAAAATCTGAATAAATTTGAGAGGAGGGGTGGGCATTCAGCAGGTATTTAGCACCTCTCAGGCTAGGGCCCAATGACTGGAACTCAAATTCATTCAGGTTCCATGATCATACAGCATTTCCCCCAGGTGCTATGTACTTATCCATCATAGCTTTTGCTTCTTGTGTAGAAGAATATATACTGTTCTCAGACACCACAACAAGTGCACTGGCATCAGTCAGAGATGCTTGTGCTCAGCACCTCTTAAGATCAATCCCATCTGAAATGCTTTTACCAGCCTACTGTATTTAGATATCTGTCATAACATAAGGGACTAATTAATAGAAAATGCATCCCTTTGAAAGGCTGCGCAAAACTTCAGAAGTTATGCTAGACCCTCCCCTGCCACCCAAACCCTAAAAAGGGGAAAGGAGAGAAAAGGATTAAATGCAGCCACACAGCAGTACCAGTATCGGTTGAATGGAGCCTCAAGGTGCTAAATGCATTCAGGGGTGTAACAGTTCAGTCACCTCTTAACAACTCCTTTGTGGTCAGGGTTGGCTCTCCATTCCCCTACATCTGTTTCCTGTCTTCAGGCCCCTGAAGAACTTCACTAGATGCTTTCTTGTGGCCAATTATACACCTGTGTTGGGTCTGGATTTATTAACAAACAAGTCAAAAACCATCTTCAAAGCCCAAAATACATCAACACAACACCTATTCAGATCTGTCAGTCCCAGGACTTTTCTTCAGTCCCAGACTGCTTTTTATCAAGCAGCTACTCCAGTCCCTTCTGGAGTTCTTTCCCACTCTTCCTGGCAGGAACTCTGCAGTCTTCCAACCCAGAGTCCTATCTTCTCCAGGAAAGGGTCCAACTCGCTCCCAGTGCAGTCTCTTCTCCAGCTTTGAGAGGTCAGCACTCAAGATCCTCTACTGTTCTGACCCTCAGATTCCAGTCTCCAGGCCCAAACCCTTCTCTCAGTTTGGGACTCTTATAGGAGCCTCCTGCAGTGCCTTTCCCTCTCTCCAGCTTCCTACTGTTCTTATAGGGGACACCTGTCCTCCATTAGGCCCTCTCAAGGCTGTTAACACAGCAGAGATGGGCTTGAGCAGTTTCCTTCTAAAAGGGCCTATGACAAGTCGCCTGGTCTGAAAGATGGCTGCTATAAGAACACAACCCCACTTTCTTGCATAAAGAAACTTTGATTGCTGCCCAGCTGGCCCATGTTATTTATAAGCTATAGCTAGACAGTAACCAGCATCTTACCAGTTAAGTGGATGAACCTTTACTATACAACCTTCCAGATTACCTAAGTGTAGCATAGTCTAATCCAAAAGCCAAAGTGCAATGAAAACTTGTGACAGATGACTGGCACTGCCTGGCTCACATACCCCCCTGTAAAGTTTACCATGAGTTATCAATGGGACTCATTTTTATTTCAATCAGCAAACTAATTTCCAGATGCTCACGATCCATGAATGTATAAATCTTCTTGAAATATATTCAGTTTGCAAATATCTACATTCATGGTTGATTTACGGTGTGTAGTTAATGCCTGATTATTTCATTGTGTCATTTGCCAGTATATGAATAATTCATGATCACACATTAACAAAACCCAAGAATGGGTAGATTCAAGATATTGACTCACAGCCAAAAGCAAGAGACGTAAATTAATATATGTGGATAGTTTAGGACTGGGGATGAAGGGAGAATATACGTAGACACCTCAGTTTTCTACAGCATCTCAAATGTATCCACAGGATGTGGTATAGAACAATGTTAAAGGTGGGGAGAACATACAGTGTACTGCCTGCAAAACGTTGCTGAAATCTGATAGTCGAAGCCTTCTGTCAGCCCAGTAACCCGATAATGAGCTCTCTTCATGCTACCATTATTCAGGCATGGATTCTGGATTCACTTTGGATGGTGGTGCAGAAAGAGGTGACATGATCCAAAGAACAGGACATGGAAGCTGAATTAATTGCACATATTGTACCCTCTACTGGCTGACTTGTATAACAGCTCTGGGCAAGGTCATCTGAAGCTGTCAGCTTGCCTTATTGACTGGTATAAGTCACCAAAACATGTACATGGGAATTAAATCAAATTTAAGAAAAACAGTGCCAGCACAGAGAGTAAGCCTGATCATGTACCACACAACCTATAAAAGAAAGAAAGGTAAAGAGCTTGGAGATTAACAGAGACAAGACACTAATGTGCTTTTTGTGAAATGGGAAAGTATGGCAAAGAGTTACGCTATAACAGGGCCAAATCCTGCAATCCTTTCTCTGTTAAGAAGAACTCCCATAGTTGGAGATTTCGCTGAGTAATCACAGCAGGATTGGTCCCATAGAGTCAAAGCTCTCTGGGTCCCTAGACACTGAGAGATATTAGAGTCTTTTGGTACTGAAAGTCACCAAACTCTCGAAGAAGCCATGATCTGTGGAGGTACTCTCACAGACTATCCTGTTAGCTACTCCTGTAGTGGAGTAAACTGGTCCTTCAGTTAGAATTTCCTGTGTTACACTATAATTTATCACTAAAAACATCCCTAACCCTAAATATCCCAACCTGCCCATAAAACCCTACACCCAAACCAAGTACTAATGTTCCGAGAGCAGAAAGATATCCCACATTCCACTGTCTACCTGTTGAGAGCAGATAGAAAGGTTCAGAGCCTCTTGTCTGCTGACATTATTTAAAATTGCTGGTGCCCTGAAGTTTTTCCTCCATTTAGTTGCACCTCACAGCACCTCAGGAGCTCCAGAGCTGATTATTCCTCACACAACTGAAAGGGGGAATCCAGAGATATGTCACAAAACTTAGGGCCCAAGCGTGAAAGTTGGTGATTATCTGAGGTCATTTTTATACACTTCACCATAGATATACTTGGCACTCTATAGACAACTAAGAAAATCCCAAAGAATTTACAGCTGAGATAAAATAATATATGCATAACATAGAAGATGGTGGCATCAGACATGGGGATGAGGGGAAGGAGGACAAGATTTACAAATATTGTATTATTTGTATTAGGCAACATAGGAGGTATTTGAAGAAGGGCAGAGAAATACAGTAAGTACATGGTACTCAGGATCAAGAACTCTTCGTTACAAAGGAAGATATGTTTAAAGTTGCATCCTATTTTAAAAAAAGATTATAGTGAGAAGAGGCACATTCTGATGTTACCTTTGCCTGTGTAAATACATAATTACTTTAGTAATGTCAATAGGGCTATTCGAGACTTCCACTGATGTGACTGGGAGCAGAATCTGGTCTACAATTTCAGTCTGCCATATATTGTTAAGATGCAATATATTTCAAAAATAATTCAGACTGGAAAATAATTTGAGAACAAGTGGTGATAGCCTAGATAATGATGTTTCCAAGGATGCCTCCTAAGCCAACTTTTTCATAAAAAGGCTTAAAGCATGAGCTGACATTTACTTTCCTTTATGGCAGTCAGACACAATAAATGCAGCCATAATTTGGCTCTCTCAGAAGCAGAGCCATTGATCAGGGTTATTAAAAAGTTATTTAAAATTTCAAGTGAGCAATTAGTTTTGCATCATGCTCATCTGGTGTACAGTGAGACTGTGGTCAAAGACTAATCCCAAATCTATTCACTTCAATTGGGTTCTGAATCGGGCCCATAGTGAATACTATGGCATCTTCAACCAGGCTTGGAACAGTAATGCCATGATTATATTGTAAATGCAAAAGTAACCCACTTTCATTTTCAGGCAAGAAGTAATACTGATTACTTGTCATGCAGGCATTTTTGTTTTAAACTACTAAAACTTTTGGAGTATAGGAAAAAAATAAGTGAGATGAAAACAACAAATGGAAAGTTCAGGATGATCAGCAAAAACTTCCTGATTTGTGATTTGTTAACTGAGGGCTAGTCTCCCAAGAGAAATTGCAGAAGCCACATTGTTGGGAACTTGTTTAAGTAGTCTATACGTAAGCTTGGAAGGATTAAATTTTTATCTGTAAATGTTTGTAAATGTCAGTTTCACTACACACACACACACAAGTTGACTAAACCATATTTCCAACAATAATAATCAAAATTTACAGATAGGCAAAGAAAAATGCTGCTTGAGAGCTTAGAGTTTGATTTAAGGATTTTTTTTTTATATGTTGATGTGTGATGTTGACAATTTGTTTTAACAGTTATAAAGCTTTAACTTTTAAATCTCAACATCTACTGTTATTTAATGATTATTGTTGTGTGACCTCCCCATAATTTCATACAATTGTGAAAATTCAGATCAATAAAAATATAAAAAATAATTAAGAACAAACATTGATATTATCTGTCAAAATGATAAAAAAAAATTAATTTTGCCAGATCTATCTATAAAAGATACTAGCCAATGTACTGTAGGAAATAATTCTGCACTAGCAGGGAAATGAACTTGATGATCTAATCAGCCTTTTCTCTCTTTCACTTGGGTTATTTTAGAAATGTAATCTGTTACTTTTGCAACACTGAGAAAGACTGAAATGCAGCCTACACCTTGCATATTTCTGGTTCTGACTGAAATAAAGGAAAGAAAACTCAAAATGTTGCTTCAGAAGAGCTTGCTTTAAGAGAACACTCACAGCCAACATTATTCTTTGTGCTTCATAATGGCCAGTGTCATTCTCACAAATGTTGACAATTTGTGTGTGGAGGATGTTTTAAGTAAAGGGGACAGACATGGTAGAAAGTTTGGTGTGGGTGGATGTCTCAACTATTATCTTTCTCTTTCAACAAAGGATTAAGCATTGATTTAGCTGGTGAGTAGCACAGAGAATGATGGCTCTGGTAACAGCTAGTAGAGCCAAATACTAAAAGCTTCCCCTGGGTATGATCCTTCCAGAGCACAACGTGGGGTGGGTATGCAGCTGCTGAGAACGTGGTGGGTTGCAAGCGAGAGCTGAATAGGACACAGGCTTCCCTTTCATGTTGTTTTTAAATGCTATTTCTAATGCAAGCTGACAATTAGAAAATGAGGCTTAATTTGATTCCAGGGTTTATACGTTTTTAGGGGTACATCTTAAAATGGCATGGCATGAGGGAGTACGTGCCTTCCCCAGGAAGACACCCAGGGTCTGTCTACACAGCAAAACCAAACCAAACAAACCAAAACAGCAGTGAGTCTCAGAGCCTGAGCATCGACACTACTATTTTCAGCCCTAGCACAGGAGCCTCGCAAGACAGAGTCAGCTGCCCCAGGCTCTGAGACTCCTTGCCATCGGGTTTTTTTCTTTGCCGTGTAGATGTACTCTCAGATACCATAGTCAGAGAGCCCCAATAAAGCCCATTAAAATTCAGATTTTAGAAATTATCTCACAGTCTGAAAAATCCATCAGCTACAGGGTTAAATCTAATTCCATCAGGCACATTTCCAGCATAGGCTTGCTCAGCCCGTTTGTCATTTGCTTATTCGCTCCATGCTGCTTCAGAGCCTAGTACCGCCGCAGCACTACAAAACTCTAAGGTGTCACAGCATATTTCAGCACCCCCAGGATGCTCATACTTCAGTGAATCAGTCTGCATCATTCACCCTGTTATTAGGAATGGTTCTTTGTCAGCTAATCAAAGTGGTCTTCTATTTACTGTAAATTCAGCAGGATAAGTGTATACTCACAAAGTACAAACAGAAATTCCTCTCTCCAAGGCTTGGTCTACACTAAACCCCCAAATCGAACTAAGGTACGCAACTTCAGCTACGTGAATAACGTAGCTGAAGTCGACATACCTTAGTTCGAACTTACCCCCGTCCAGACCCGGCAGGCAGGCTCCCCCGTCGACTCCGCGTACTCCTCGCGGCGAGCAGGATTACCGGAGTCGACGGGGAGCACTTCTGAGTTCGATTTATCGCGTCCAGACTAGACGCGATAAATCGAACCCAGAAGTTCGATTGCCTGCCGCCGAACCAGCGCGGTAAGTATAGACAAGCCCCAAAACTGCACTGCTTAGCATGTCAGCACAGCAGAGTGTGGAAACAGAAGACAAGTGTTATTTCAATGGAACAAAGTTACCAGGCCAACAGCAGATATATTTGTTGGCATAGAGTGCAGTGAATTTTGTATGCACCAGGGAAGAACCTGTTTAACCAAAGATCAAGTCTACACAAAAGAGTTGCATTCAGCACTGTAAAGAGACTCATCTATTGCAAACAATGCCAAAGATATACAGTTCCCTGGAGACAAAATGTGGGGCTAGCTGAAAATGTGCTTGCCAAGCTGAAATGAAAGAGACAACACAATAGTAACTACTGAAGAAACAGCTGGGCCCGGTGGCACCAGACTGTCTTTCAGCCCATATTACCAACACTTGTTCATATAACAGTGTGTTCTGAAGAAGCATGTGTCAGTTTCCATTTGTTTACAAATAAATTAATGCAGTGCAAAGTCAAATGAGGTTGGTTTTGTTTTGTTTTTAAGTCCTAAACAAAATTGGAAAGGATATAGTTAAGTGATAACACTAACAGAATGCAACTTCATGCCATAATAATGGCCTACTGCTGACAGCTGAGAAATGCTAAGAGCAAAAATTAAAATAACCACCCCTCATGCTCTGCTAACGTTAATCACTTGTCTGCTAAATTCAAGGGTAGCAGAGTATGGCTATGGGCCAGATCCAGTCCATCACATCCTAAAATGTGGCTGATAACCAACCTCCTCCAATTCAAAAACGTGTCCTGGGGAGACGCCAGGCCCTCCCATGCAATGCACAATTTTGAACTCGAGTGCCTTCCATGATAGGGCCTGCAATTTCTGCAACACATGCTGTTGTAGTGAGAGATGAGAGCAGCTATATTTTCTGTTTCACATTGTACAAGTTAGATTCAGACCTTGAACCTATGACAAAATATAAATGCAGTTGAGCAAAACATGGGTGCCCCTGCTCTAAATTATCAGATAGGAAGCTTTTTTAATCTTCTGTATCAACTATTTGGATTCTCCTCAGGAGTCCAGGAAGGTAACCTTGATTGTCATTACAAAAGCTTCAGGTTTGATTCAGCCTCTGCGGCACATACTACAGTGTTCACAATAAAGCTTTTAAAAGTTCTTCCTTGGATTCTCTTTTCCTGAGAAGGGAATCAGAAATAACAGGTTGGAAAAAAATTTCAATTGAACAAAGCAGTTTTGTCCAAATTGAAATATTTCATGAAACAACTTGATTTGAGGTTTTCTTTTTATGAAAAACAGTTTCCATTTGAAAATTCATTTCCAATTTTTTTTACCTCAAAAATTGAAATTTTCCATGAAAATTTTAAGCAACAATATTTGAAATTTTCACAGAAGTAAAATTGCATGTTTCCACCAGTTCTACCAAAAATATTAGTTGTGATCTGCTGATTCCGCCTCCCCTAGAGGCTGCAGCCAACCATAAAGAAACCCACTCCATAGGAAATTTGGTTCTTTGGTTTCTGAAGTCTTTTAAGTGCCTGAGTGAACATAGTCTATCAATATTGGAGGACTATCACCCATTTTTATATTTAAAAATGGAATGTTCCTGTGGAAACAGCACTGGACTAGACTTAGGAGACCTGGATTCTATTCCCATTCTGCCACTAACTTCTGGTATGGCCTTGAGCACCTCCATATGTCCATTTCCCCTCCTACCCTTAGCCTCTCTTATCTATTTAGACCATAAGCTCTTTGGGGAAAGGACAATGTATTTTTACAGCGCATAGTGTAATTGTGTCTTAGCTGAAGCCTGTTGGCGCTACCATAATACAAGTAGTAAATAAATATGAGAGATTAGTCAAGAACCCAAAACTGACAGAAATTTTCCTGTTAGAATAGATGGATAAAAGTGCCACATGGCCCATGTGTATTTGCTGACATCAGTGGGTGAGTATTTAATATGATTTTCCCTCTACGTTTCAGTCACTGAGTACTCTGGATTTGATTGTCTAGTGCTTAGTTACAAGGTAGCCTCACTAAGTCTGGGCTGTCTTCAAAGGCACCAAACTAAATTTAAGTCAGTGGGACTATTCAGGGATATAAGGGGTCCCAGATCAGGTCTTTATATCATTTACATACACCCAGGAGGTTTTAAATAGAGCTGTACTGAGAAAGGTAATTACATTTCATGGAGCATTTTGATATTCTGCAATTTCGTTTTGTTCCTATTTGAAACAACCCTCCCCCCCCCCCCCCCCCCCCCCCCCACACACACATTTTGAAGTGCTCCATGAAAGGAGATACCTTGGAGTCTTTTACTCTGGGTTAGTCCAACTGGCTGATTGCCACAGACTCTGGAAGACCTGGGCTTACTGCCTCATGGACAGTCCCCCATAGCTTTGGAATTTTTTCACCCACTCCTGATTCGAAATTGATTCCTCAGGGCATGTTGCAATGCTCATTCTCCCACCCCACCTCCCCCAGCCTTTGAAAATGGGGGTGAATTGTGTGGAAGTGGTGAATTGTTAGAGAGAGAGAGAGAGAGAGAGAGTGGATTGTTTTAGCTTTTAGTTTGCCTGGCTTAAGTCATATTAGAGAGTATTGCTGCAATTCAATTATGTTGCAATTAGTTTTTCTTCCCCTTGTTAAGCGTACACTTAAGTTATATCAAAAGCATCAAAACTGTGTATAGGACACATCTCCTTTCCCATCTCTTCAACATGTTGAAGTGTTCCAAGATTAAAAAGAAAGATATGAGTCTGGTTCACTTTTCTGAAGCCTGTTTTCTTGCCTCCTTAATAAACATCTGATCTTACTGAAAATGTGTTAGAAGCAAGCCTCAGGAAACTTTCCCCCCTGAAATAAAGAACTTTTAATACGCATTTCCTCCTTTCAGTTATGCTTTAAACACAGTTGTGCGGTTTGGGTATTTTTTGTTTGGTCTGATAGACACTCATAAAACTCCCTTTTTTCAGAGAAGTGGCACCAATTAGTGCTTCTATTGTCAAAGGTTCATAATGAAAACATTACTAGTCACTGTTTCCAGGAGTTTGTAAGTCAGATGTATGTCTGTGTATTTTATATATACACACACCTGAAATCCTTATATTTCTGTATTTACATGTGCACACACACACACACTTATGCTTCCCTTTGGCTTGAAACTTGATGTAAAAGGTCACAGCTAAAGAGCAAATTTTTCTACCATGCTATAACAAGAGATGCTTTTACATAAGCTTTTTCATGATAAGATTATATAAAAATAAGTGATTTTATCAGCTCCTCTAAATATACTGTAACTGAGCTATTCGGTTTAGAAATGAAGTTCCACACAAGTTTTTTCCAACAAAATATAATATAATCTGGCACAGATAGAGTTAGCACCCTCATAACCCGCATACTAAAGGAGTCCACAGGTAAAGGCACTATGGATAAACCCTAGTGGTTTCATACAGTCACATCACAGTCTATACACATAAAATGAGCAAACTTGCCTCTAACTATCCGGCATTCCACCAGCTGATCACCACTACCTATCCCCTCCTCAACCCAAGTCTTAAGGAGAATTAAAACAGACAAAACATGTACCATACACCCAATTAACAAGTAGTTAGTCCTCACAGGAGGAAGAGAGACTGACATACTACAGCATCATGCTGATCAGATGATCAGTGGTCACTATGTATTTACCATTCAAGATCTGATTGCTGACCAGTCATCCAGCCTGTTGTGCATCACAGAAAACTGATGGACAGTGCAAGCTGAATTCCATCCCCATAGGCTACTCTGTGTACACCACAGAACCAAACAGGGTGAAGACAAGTCTGGAGGTGGAATAGACGTTCTATTCCCAGCTGGGCCAAAGATTCCCTTAAGTGCATCCACTAGATCTGAGAGTCCAGAGAGCAGACTAACTACCCTGATCACCTACAGAGCTTCAAACACAACATGCCTGCCAGAGGAGCTGAGAAATGCTGACTGACATGGTGATGAAGTTCTCAGGGCTCGTCATCTTGACCCACTACAACATCTATGAGGACAATGTCTCTGACTAAATGGCACAAAAATCTGTATTATCTTTACACCTCAGGTTTTTCAATGGCTATTTCGAAACACAACCACAACTACTCCCTGGCAGAGGCGCCAACTTTCTGAGCTCCCAGAAGGTGCTTGACCCCCACTCCACCCCCAGGCCCACCCCTATTCAACCTCCCCCTCCCCCAGCACCTCCTGCATGCCACTGAACAGCTAATCACTGGCAGGCGGGAGGAGCTGGTGGTGAGGGGGCGGAGCTGATCAGCGGGCCGCTGACAGGTTGGAGGCACCGTGGGGGAGGGGGAGGAGCTGATTGGCAGGGCTGCCAGTAGGTGCTGAGCATCCACTATTTTTTTTTACCATGGGTGCTCCAGCCCCAGAACACCCACGGAGTCAGTGCCTATGTTCCCTCAATTGACATCAGGAGACCAAGAACCAACCCTGCTTCTCCCATTACTGGTTTAGCCAGAGGCGGGCAATTTTAAATTAGTGTCAGGGTGCCCTTGAGTGTAGTGGCACCAAGTGGCAATGTGGGCTGCAGTTTACACCCTGCGATTGGACACGCCCCCATCCCACAGACAGCCTATGAGCGTCCTTGCACCCAGGCATTGCCGATTAGGTGCACCTATAGAGCATGCTCTGCCTGGAGAAGGGGAACTTATAGAAGGTCAATCTGGCCACGGGGGAGGAGGGAGATTTACCTGAAAAGAGATGCTGCTAGAGACCATGAGGGAGCCCATCAGCCAGGGGAGCCCAGCCTAAGGCAATGACTAGTCTTTCCTTTTCCCCAACTTTGTTTAGGGCAGAAAGACACTGCAGCCCTGAAAAAACAACAAGGAGTCCGGTGGCACCTTAAAGACTAACAGATTTATTTGGGCATAAGTTTTCGTGGGTAAAAAAACCTCACTTCTTTTTATCCATGAAAGCTTATGACCAAATAAATCTGTTAGTCTTTAAGGTGCCACCGGACTCCTTTTTTTGGGGGGGGGGGAATACAGACTAACACAGCTACCCCCTGATACTTGCAACCCTGAGAGAGGCTCTGGACATTTGATTTCCGTCACTGCCCAATAACTGGACATGAGAAACACAGGGCTGGCTCCAGGCACTAGCCGAGCAAGCTGGTGCTTGGGGCGGCAGCTTGTAGGAGGCGGCATTCCGCCCGATCCTAGGGCGGCACAGCCGTTTTTTGTTTTTGTTTTTTTTTGGTTCCACTCCAGACGCCCTGTAGGGGGCAGCGGCGTGGAGGATGGGAGCGCCCTGAAGCAAGCCCGGCAGGGTAGCCCGCGTCCTTCCCTCCCAGCCGACCGGAGTGGTGTGGAGCCCTCCCGGCAGGGGGCACAGCGGGAGGGACCGCGTGGTAGCACCGCGCTGAAGCCCTGGCCGCCCCCCTTTTCTCTCTCCCCCCGCTCCCTTCCCCCACTAGCCGGGGCACATCTGCAGGGAAGGGAGTCCCCCTGCATCCTGACTCTGGCCGCGCCGCAGGGTTGGGTTTTTTTTGGTTTTGCTTAGGGCGGCCAGAAAGCCAGAGCCAGCCCTGGAGAAACAGCACCAGGGACTGGAGATAATTAGACTCAGAAAGGACCCCAGAAGTGAGCCCAGCTCCTGCAGAGAACAGGGAACTTGCCCAGGAGAGGCAATTCCAGGGGGCACTCAGGGCAAGAAACGTAAAGAGATGATGACCAAGCCCAGGGAAGTGAACTGGACTGAAGAACAAGGATCTGAATGTGGAGGAGACTTGGAATTATAAGTCAAAGTCAAAGTTGCAAAAGCTATCTGAAGCCTGCATCACAAGTAATAGGAAAAAAATGGTAGGGAAGGATTGTAGACCAAACTGAAAGCATCTCAAATAGGTTATTAAGAGAAAGTAGAATGACTTCAAGGAATAGAAGATGGGAAAGCTACCTCTTGAAAGGCAAAAAGTGTAAGGGTAAAGTGAGAACTTTCAAAAGCCAGAGTTCGACCTTGCAAAAGAAATTAAAACCAATAGTAAGAGGTTCTATAGCCATACAAAGAAAAAGAAAACAAGGAAAGAAGAAGTGGGACCACTAAGCACTGAGGATGGGCTGGAGATTAAAAATAATCTAGGCATGGCCCAACACCTAAACTAACACTTTGCTTTACTTTTTAATAAGGGTAACGACGAGCTTGGGGTAGTGGCAAGGTGGCTAATGAAAATGAGAAAATGGAAGTGGAAATTGCCACATCTGAGGGGGAAGCCAAACTCAAAGAGCTTACCACCATTAATTTGGGTTTGAATAGGGACTGGGAATGGCTGGCTCATTACAGAAGCAGCTTTTCCTCTCCTGGAATTGACACCTCCTCATCTATTGTTGGGAGTGGACTACATCCACCCTGATTGAATTGGCCCTGTCAACACTGGTTCTCCACTTGCGAAGTAACTCCCTGCTCTCCATGTGTCAGTATATAATGCCTGTATCTGTAACTTTCACTCTATGCATCTGAAGAAGTGGGTTTTACCCACGAAAGCTTATGCCCAAATAAATCTGTTAGTCTTTAAGGTGCCACCAGACTCCTTGTTGTTTTTCAAAGAGCTTAATGGGACCAAATCAGGGGCCCCAGAAAATCTCTATCCAAGAATATTAAAGGAACCTGAACATGAAATTGCAAGCCCAATAACAAGGATTTTTAACAAATCCATAAACTCAGGGGTCGAATCTATGTCCGGAGAATTGCTAATATAATACCTATGTCGTGGGGCTGATACACACCTCTCCCCCGCCCCCATGGGGTGACAGGGTGTCACAGCCCCGCCCTTGAGTCTGAAGGGCTGCCCCACGTCTCGGGGCTGCGTGGTTTGTGGCCTTAGTCCTTAACACGACCCTTGCTCTCAAGGCAGCGCGGCCTAATGGCCAGAGTCAATATTACAGCCCTTGCTCTCAGGACAGTGTGGCCCAATGGCCAGAACCAGTGACACGGCCCTCACTCTCAGGGCAGTGTGGCCCAATGGCCAGAGTCCGTAATCCTGGTGTGTGTTGGCCAGGATACGGGGACCCGGGTCCGCCCTCTCCACTGGGTCCCAACCCAGGGCCCTATCGGTGGTGGGGTTGCCCACCACTAACTCGGCGGGGCTCCTACCAAAACATGCCAAGCCTTGTTTCGGTTCTGTAACCATTTCCCCGCAAAGCTTCTCTGGGTTACTTCCTATCCGAGTCTCTGGGGTTCTCCGTCTCTGGGATTCTCCAGTCTCTCCACTCTCTGCGACATCCCGAGCCGGTGTGTCAGGGTTCATCTCCGACTGGCTGGCCTCCGCGTGAGGGAGTGCAGGCGATCCTCCCTCAGGAGCTAGCGACACCCCTCTGTCCCCACTGGCAGTCAGCCCAGACTGAGCTGCTCTGTTGCCTTTTATATCCTGGCTCCAGCCAGAGCATGCCCAGCAGAGCCAGGAGGCATGGTCTCCTTGGCTAAGAGAGAAGGGTTAGACCCTGTTGTACCAGTGCAGGGTTAATACATCCCATCATAACCTGTTTTTCAGAAAGGGAGAAAAAGTGATTCAGGAAACTACAGGCCTGATCCAGGAAACTACAGTTTGACCTCAATTGCATACAAGGTCTTGAACAAATTTTGAAAGAGAAAGTAGTTAAAGACACAGAGGTAAAGGGCAATAGGGATAAAATACAACATGGTTTTACAAAAGGTAGACCTTTTCTTTGAGAAGATAACTGTTTTTTCAGACAAGGGGAATACAGTAGATCTAATCTACCTGGATTTCAGTAAGACATTTGATACAGTTCCACATGGGAAATTATTAGCTAAATTGGAGAATAT
This sequence comes from Trachemys scripta elegans, assembly GCF_013100865.1. NCBI lineage: Eukaryota > Metazoa > Chordata > Testudines > Emydidae > Trachemys > Trachemys scripta. The sequence goes on from NC_048298.1 coordinate 79,097,482, forward strand.
TGGGTTAATATGAGAATTGAAAGGTGGCTAAGGAACTGGTTAAAGGGGAGACCTACAATGGGTCATACTGAAAGGTGAACTGTCAGGCTGGAGGGAAGTTACTAGTGGAGTTCCTCAGAGATTGGTCTTGGGACCAATCTTATTTAACATTTTAATTGATGATATTGGTACAAAAAGTGGATGACAAAAGCTGAGAGGTATTACCAAAATGGCAGAGGACCAGAATATCATACAATAAGACCTGGAGGACTTTGAAAACTGAAATAAAAGACCTGGGATGAAACTTAACAGTGCAAAGTGCAAGGTTATGCACTTACAATTTTTGCTATAAGTTGGGCACTTATCAGTTGGAAGTGACAGAGGAGGAGAAAGACTTGGTGTATGACTATGTGCCATCAATGTGATGCAGCCATGAAAAAGGTTAATGCAGTCTTAGGATGCATCAGGTGAGGTATTTCCAGTAGAGATAGGGAAGTGTTATTGCCATTATACAAGGCACCTCATCTGGAATACTGTATGCAATTCTGGTCTCCTATGTTTAAGAAAGATGAATTCAAACTAGAACAGGTACTATTAGGATTATCCAAGGAATGGAAAACCTACCTTATGAGAAGAGACTCAAAGAGCTTTTCTTGTTTAGCCTAACCAAAGGAAGGCTGAGAGGAGATATGATTGCTCTCTATAAATACATCAGAGGGATAAATACCAGGGAGAAGGAGGAGTTATTTAAATTAAGCACTAATGTTGACACAAGAAAAAATGCATATAAACTGGCCATCAACAAGTTTAGATTTGACATTAGACAAGTGTTTCTAACTATCAGAGGAGTGACATTTTGGAGGAGTGAAGCCTTTCAATGGGAGCAATGGGGCAAAAAACATAACGGATTTCAAGACTGAGTTTGGCACATTTATGGAGGGGATGGTATGATGAGATTGGCTACAATGGCATGTGGCCCATCTGCAAGTGCTAGTAGCAAATATTCCCAACAGCTGCAGATGGGGCACTTGATGGGAAGGGCTCTGAGTTACTGCAGAGAATTCTTTACCAGGTGTCTGGCTGTTGGGTCTTGCCAAAATGCTCAGGGTCTAACTGGTCGCCATATTTGGCATCAGGAAGAAATTTCCGCCCAGGTCAGATTAGCAGAGACCGGGGGCGGTTATCACATTCCTCGGCAGTATGGGGCACAGATCACTTGCTGGTTTAAACTAGAGTAAATGGTGGATTCTCTGTACCTTGAAGTCTTTAAATCATGATTTGAGGACTTCAGTAACTCAGCCAGAGGTTATGGGTCTACTACAGGAGTGGGTGGGTGAGGTTCTGTGGCCTGCGATGTGGAGGTGGTGAGAATAGATGATCCTGATAGTCCCTTTGGGCCTTAAAATCTATGAGTCTATGAGACCACACACCCCAGTGTACTAGTGAGTGTGAAAATAAGGCCTATGACTTCAGTGGGAACAGTGGAGTAAAAGAGAACAGGATTTGAGCCAATAATAAGAATTTCAATTTGCATAATGCAGTGCTTTGAAATGTGGGACTTTTATTCTGCGTCACTAAGTCACAGACAACTATAAGTGGAATGCACTGCATGTTGCAAAAGCCAGGCACAATAGGGTCTCTGTGGAGTAGAGTTTCAGAATTTACTGAAAAGGTTTCTTTGCATTAGTGGATTTAAACTAAACTTTTTTTACAAAAATCTTTTCTATGGCTCACTTTTCTTCACTGATATGTGCATTTCATTTAAGAAGTTTAATTAAGCACTTGCAATGGGGAATTTTTTGCTATGGTCCTTGGTGGAAAGTTTCCATTTTACTTCAGGGTATTACATCTTTCATTTTCTTAGCCTATGTCACACTGGCAAACAGCAGCAGTCACAGCCACCAACAAAGAGCGGAGAGATTTTGTAACATCTTAAGGCAGCCTAGTAGAACTGCAAGGTTTTAATTAGAGTTAAAAGAATCCCAGCCACACTCTGGGACATAATATTCTATCAAACCCCCATTAGACTGTCATTTACCTTTTTGGCATTTTATTTTTCTTGTAGTGTTTACCAGGGTGTTTATAAATACAAGTTCTTGTTCCTAAACATATCTTCTCTTCCTCAGTGAGCCACAATCTGGTTTTAAAGAAAAAAGAAAGGGAAAGAATCATTATTTCCATTTTAGAGGTAGGGAAACTGAGGCATAGAGGTGCAGTGACTTGCCCACAGTCGCCTAGCAGATCAGTAGCAGATCCAAACATAGAACTCAAGTATCTTGATTCCCAGTGATTCAGTGTACAATGCTGCCTCTTTTTAGGAAACTAGGAGACATCCCTAATATTGTAGCTTCACCAAATAAATCAGAGTGCTGCCACTCATTCTGTTCATTGTAGGTCTTCCCCAGCACACTCCACCAAGACCTGCAAGACCAGGGGGCAAATGATCTCAAATTTAATTTGGTTAGAGAAAAAAGAAAGTCCCTCTTTCTCTCCCAGAAATGTACTAAAAATTATTGCCCCTGTCAGGGATGATATGAAAGTTGGCTACCCAGGGCTGATTAGAATCTATTTAAGGCTTTTATAATTATAGCATTCTATAATTATAGAAAGGATAATGCTCCTACTTACACACAAATTCATGGGTAATTGTTTAGCAATGATGGGAAAGGAAAGGCAATGCAGAAGTAGTATGACTATTTAATGAGGTTTCTGGAAATGTATTACATTATTTAAAGTTTGCTTGAATGCAGTAAAGGTTTGTTAAGTTGCCATCATTTTCCATGCTTGTTAAGTTCAGAAAATATGAGGTGTTAGGTTTAGCACTGGACATATGAAAGGCTAAATGGTGGCTTTTACCCACTGCCCTGATATGGGAGGGGGAAGGACTGTGAACCAGCAATATTTCCCATTTCCCAGCACCATTTGCCCTGAGGCAGGCACAATGCAGAGGGGAATACACATGAGCAACATTTGGATGCTTCAGTCAAAGCTTTAAAAGAATAATATTTAATGCAGCTCTGGAGTTGCTATGTTTTTAGAGAAACGAATGGTTAAGAAATGTATCATGCTTTGTAATTATCCGTATCAATACTGGTAAAAGCATTGGCCTACATTTTCAAGAGTACTGCAGGATTAGGCCCAGGGCTTTTGCAGTGAAGTACGTTCTTCCCCCTCCCTGTGTGGTAGATGAAAATATGCATGAAATATTCATGTCTCTATGAAAGAGAGCAAGCAGTGCTCATCTCTTCTGCACATACTACTGCTGAGCCTCACAAGATGGCAGCTGTCCTGCAACCAGCAAATTCTTAGAAGTTTAAAGATGGCTGTAATTAATGTAATCAATTCAAATCAACATGGGTTTATGGAAAATAGATCCTGTCAAATTAACTTGATTTTTTTTTATGAGATTATGAGTTTGGTTGATAAAGGTAATAGCGCTGACGTAATATACTTAGATTTCTGTAAGGCATTTTGATTAAAATACTACAAAGCTATAACATCAACATGGCACACACTGAATAGATTAAAAACTAGCTAACTGATAGGTCTCAAAATGTAACTGCAAATGGGGAACATTCAATGGGAAACACGCATTTCCAGTGGGGTCACACAGGAGTTGGTTCTTGTCCCTACGCTATTTAACATTTTTATCAATGACCTACAAGAAAAGATAAAACCATCACTAATAAAGTTTGCAGATGATACAAAAATTTGGGGAGTGGTAAGTGGTGATGAAGACAGGTCACTGATTTAGAGTGATGTGGATCACTTCATACACTGAGCACAAGCAACCAATAAGAGTTTAAAATATGGCTAAATGTAAATGTAAACATCTAGGAACAAAGAAAATAAGCCATACTTCCATGATGGGGGACTCTATCCTGGGAAGCAGTGACTCTAAAAAATATTTGGAGGTCATCGTGGATAATCAGTGACCATGAACTCCCAGTGGAACACTGTGGGCCACTAAAGTGGTGCTGGGGTGAATAAACTGTAGGAGTAGAGAGGTTATTTTACTTTTATATTTGGCACTGGTGAAAGCGTTACTGGAATGCTGTGTCCAGTTCTGGTGTTCATAATTCAAAAAGGATGTTGATAAATTGGAGAGGATTCAGAGAAAAGCCATGAGATTGATTAAATGATAAGAAAACATGCTTTATAGTGATAAATTAAATAGATTGAGTTCTTTGAGTCTAACAAAAAGAAGGTTAAGGGGTAACTTGATTACAGTCTATAAATATCTACTTGGGGAACACATATTTAATGATGGACTCTTCAATCTAGCAGAAAAAAGTAATAGTTGAACCAAGACAAATTCAGACTGAAAATAAGGTGTACGTTTTTGGCAGTGAGAGTAACAATTTACCAAAGGTTATGGTGGATTTTCCATCACTGACAATTTTTAAATCAACATTGGATGTTTTTCTAAAACATATGCTCTTGGAATTATTTGGGGGAAATTGTATGGGCTTGTGTTGTACAGGAGGTGAGATTAGCTGATTGCAATGGGCCCATTTGGCCTTGGAATCCATGCATCTACATCAAAGTCACAATAGTTACACACAACTTGCACACTTGCAGCTACTTGAATGCTAATGTGGAAGTATGATCCATCATTACAGGGACATTGCGACACTGTATCATGCCTTTCGTTTTCACAGGCTTATCGGAACTGACACTTGATAATTCTTGTCTGGAAAAAGTTTCCAGTTTATTTTTGACTGGCCTTGTGATATCAGAGACGGGGCAGACAATCTCTTTTTATTGAAATACATGAATTGCTAGCGACACCTGTGGTGGAAAACATAGAAGGATTCTTACTGTATGCATATTACCTGATTAAGTTCATGGGGAAATGTTTGTTTCTTGTTTACATTTGTTCAAGATAAAGTTACACGTTTTATTTGGGCTGCAATGAGTGATTGGGATAAATTAGTTCACTTCAGAAATAGTCATTCCATTTGCAAAGCAACTGAGAAAATGCTAAGCTCCCATGTAGAGCAGATACACATGTTAGCAATAGGTTTAATGTCCCTGGGAGATTTTTAAAATAGCTTTGAACGTATGGTTCTATATGCTTTATTTACAAAAATTTTATTTCAAAAATCCCAGCAGAGACTAATTATTTTTGGCAACTGAAATATTACTCATGGTGCTGTTCAGCTGCATGTGATAATACATATTAAGAAGCAAATTTGAGATCTAATTTTTTAAAGAACAATGTTAAGATGGACTGTGAATTATATTCCACAAAGAATTTTTTTAAGGAAATAGTTGATTTGTGTAGATCCTAGATAAGAGTCTGTACAGATTTTCCTTGTTTTTATAGTGGGCTTTTTCTGAACAAACATTTTCCTATTGTTTGAGCAAAGACTTCTAGGAAACAAATGCCTGTGCACTATTCTGTCTTGTCTATGCTAGAGTATCTGTCTTTGCAAAGTTAATATAATACCAGAGATTTCCTTCTATGGCATTTCATGTTTTATGTATACTGTAATATCTCTTCATAGTGTAATCTTAAATATTTCAATACTGTCCACATATTTAGAGGGAAAAAATCCCCTCCCGCTGAGTTATTATGTCTACGAGAATTCTGGATTTTATCTATTCCATGATCTCCTTGGATTTGACTTCCCCTCACCTCCCCGCATAGCGTGTAGAAAGAATCTTATTCTTGGTGTATGTTTTCCCCCATACAACAGCAGTATAATACTGTTCTTTTTGCAGAAAAGTAAGTAGAGTTTGAAACTTTGGAACAGTTGTTCACTGGATAGAAGAGAAAATAGTGACACAGAGTCAAGCTGTTTCCATAATATCCATTTTATGGAGTGGCCCAGATCTCAACCGGTGTAACTATTAAAGTTAATGGAGCTACAGGCATTTGGGGATCTGGCCCATAATTCAGGGTCTGGCCCAGTAGGTGTATACAGGGCCTGATTCTGATCTCACATAATGGTGATGTTGACCACAGTGGAAGTACATTGTTGTAAAATCAGTGTGAGATCAGAGTCAACCCAAAAATCTGTTGTTCACCTTGAACAAAGATGGTACACATCATACATAGCAAAGCCTTATTAAGGTAATGCCATCTTGAGAGCCCCAGCTGAAAACATCTAGGTCCCAGCCCTTAACTTCTTTTCCTGTATTCTGGTCTGGAAACCCCTGTCTTAAAGCCACACCTTTCCCTACCATATGGTCCACGAAACTGAGCATAGTTTTGCTTAGATGGAGTGCTCATCTGGGTCCAGGAAAAAAAGGATGCAAATACCTGACCTTAATGATCTGGGTGTCTGCAGTAGCCACATCATGCAGATACGAAAATATCTATAAAGGGGCTTTACCAAGAGAACTTCAAATCAAGTATTTATATCTGAGTAATTCAATCATACACATTTCACTATTGCTTTCAAACAGAGCAGTGTACTACTGGAGTTGAGATCAACCTCTTCCTTCATGAGGGCTGATGATAATTACTTTTATTGATGTCTGGGGATGGCATGGCACAAAGAGAGGCTAAAAGGAAGAGATTTGTACTGGAAATGCAGATGAGCTGTAAATTATAAAGGTACTTTTCATGGACAGGAGCAATGGAGACATGAAGGGGAGCAACCTTCAAGTCGACCAATACAAGGAAGTCTGAGAGTCTGACCAAATTAGTTTTGCTAACTCCAGATATTCTTCTAGTTCTCTGGCTTTTGCAGAGATAAGGAAGGGAAGAGGGGAGAAGAGACTGGACTTCTATTAAATGCCTATGTTTATAATAGCACCCAAACAACTAAGATGATGATTGATCAGGTAAAGAAACATTCTGGCTCCACCGAGCTACAACCTTCAGAGAGAAACAGAAAGTTAAAATTAGTTGCAATCAGATTTTCCTTGCCCTAGGATGGACTTGGCTTCCACAGTGAACATTGCTCTTAAATTAGACCCTAAAGACTGTACTTGATTAGAAGTGTACAGATGCAGAAGTTTAGTTTCCTCATGATGGAGGAGTAAGATTAAGAGGTTGGCACAGATTTGTGGGAGTGAGAGGTTGCGGTAGGGAGAGAAATTCTCTTCCTTGAGGTTTACATCAGGGTGTAGTAAAACTAGATAAGAAAGAGCTTGATATGTTTATGATTGGTATTATATGTCTGGCCCAGGAGGCCCCTTTCAGTCCTATGTAGTTAGAAATATTTCCCCCAAACCAGTGACCCTTGAATGATAGGGATATGAGCATGGACTTCCCTCCCCTAGGTAACTCCAAAAGGACCTGAAGACTAAGGCTCTATAGCATTAACCTTGAGGTGGATTGAGTTTTGATCCATGTCTGAAATTTTCAGCTACTATCTGGAACCCAGATAAGTTCCTGAAAACTAATTTAGGGAATTTGAAACTGGTCTCCTGTTTCAATATTGAGTATTTGAGAGCCATTGGATGGTACCTCAGGAAAGAAAAGTCACCCTGCAGTTTGGATCCCTTTGAAGCCACAGGTTTTCTTGAATGCCTCCTCTGATATACAGTCAAAAGGGTTCTAAGGATACCCATTAGTGTACAAAGAGATCAGAAGGCTTGGAATGGAAAAATACTACAAAGCTGTCAACTTCAGGCTATGAAATCCAGAAGTCTTAGAATTTTGGGGAAGGGACAGGTCTAACTTGTAGACTCTTCAAATAACTTGCAAAAAAACAATGGAGAAGTCAGAAAAAGCACACCATTCTCCCCAACACCTTAACTATTGCTGGAAGGACTAGTACAGACTCCTCAAAAGTCTCCCCCTCAGGAAAATAAGAAGCCGGAGTTTCTCCTCTTTAGCTTGCATTTCAACCTGAGAGATTAAAGATATCAACCATTGTTGGCAGACAGATCCAGCAAGAGAGAAGTGGATGGTGTCTCCACAGGCTGTGTAGTTCCTCCACTTTTTTCTGGATGGGTTTTTTTTGGGGGGGGGGGGAGGGCTGAAGAAAGGGAAGGGGAGAGAGTCTCAAAGTTCACTGGCTCCTCTGTGCTGGCTCCTATGCTGAGGCTGAAGACATGAACTAAAATGATGTCAAAATGGGGGCTCAGTTTGAGGCAGGAATACACTGGGGAGACTGCAGGAAAAAATTGGTGGAGAAGGATCTAGCATCAGAACTGTAGCTCCTGACAAACAGAGGAGAAACATGCCCAGGACTCCCATGAAACAAGCCATGGAAATGGAATATGTCAACAAACATCATCTCTAGCAAATCATTATGGTCAGAATCCTCCATCCCCCAAATCTATGGGACCTTAGGGCAGTACACTGCCTAACTCCCTAATAAAGCTATATTGTGATTTATCATTCTGTACCATTGTGAGCCATCTTTTCCGATAAAACAACTGGGGCAAGTAGCAAATAATTCACTGGGTTCAATGGGTGTTATAGTATTTTTCCCAATGTTAAGATCAATACAAAAAAGTTATTTGGGACAAATGATAATAAAATGTATATTTTAAAGCTTCTCACTTAAATAAAAATGTTATTTTAATACCATTTGTATCATTGTTAACATTTAATTTGGCATTTCGATGCTTTTTTATTTCTTTGTTATAACTGGAGTTGGTCCCAGTTTGGGGACAGACAAGATTTAAAGGCTATAGAGAGGGGAAAGGGAGAAAGAGATTTCACTGAAGCAAAATAAAATGTTTTTTAAAAACAAGGTATCTGGTCCTTTAAATCTTGACTGTAAGATGTGGGCTGCTGTATCTGTAAATAGCATGCTAGAAATGTGTTCTACACTGTTTCACTATGCCTCCCTGGCCCAGCAATCGGATGGCTCACATGAACTCAGGCAGGGAAACAATTCCTCATTCACAACTAAACAGAAACTCATAGCTGATCTTGTATGCACTGTTATGGCCCTTTCTGCAATAGCTTGGACAGATAAAAAAGAGAGCATCAGAAACTGCTTCAGTGAGAATAGCATTTGAGATCACATGAGCACAAGCTAAACTTGTGTAGGAGTACTCACTGGAATGATTGACAGCTCACAGTCAAAGCCAAATTTACCACTGCTCCTAGGACTAGTTGGACAAGTTTTACAATTAAGCCAGACAGGACAGTTACAGACCCCCATATGAAGAACAATGTGCTCTTGATGAGTGGGGCAGTTCTTAATCTAAAATGCTACCTACCAGGCTTCAGTTATAAACATCTTGTAAGACAATGAGGCTGGGCAAACTAAGAAACTTTATCATACTAGCCAGTACTAATTTCAACTAATTTCAATTTAGCATCACTAAGGTGCATGAATGAATACTATTTACAATACACTGGTATTTCTAACATTTAAACTGTTAATACACCTCAGAATGATATTAGCCTTTTTCACAACTGAATCTCATTGCTGACTCATTCAAATTGACATCCATTATAACCCCCAAATCCCTTTCAGCAGTACTAGTGCCTAGTTAGTTATTCCCCATTTTGTAGTTGTGCATTCAATTTTTACTAAGTTTTGTGCACTTGTCTTTATTGAATTTCATCTGGTAGATCTCAGACAAGTTCTCCAATTGGTCAAGGTCATTAATTTATTTCAGCATCTTTCTAGATATCAAAGTTATGCTGACTAGTCTATAATGTTCCTAGTCCTCTTTGTTCCCCTTTTTAAAGATAGGTACTATGTTTGTACTTCTCCAGTCTTCTGGATCTCAACGGTCCTCCATGAGTTCTCAAAGATAATTGCTAACCATTCAAAGATTGCTTCAGCTAGTTCCTTAAGTACCCTAGGATGAATGTCATCAGTCCCTGCTGACTTAAATATATTTAAATGTTCTTCAACCTGTTCTTTCCTTATTTGGTTTGCATTCCTTCCCCGTTGTTGTTTATATTAATTGCCTTAAGCGACTGGTCACCATTAACCTTTATAGTGAAGACTGAAGTAAAATAGGCATGAAAACACATCAGTATTCTTGAGGTCATCTGGTATTAGCTCTCCTTCCCCACTAAGTAGAAGACCTACATTTTCCTTCATCTTTCTCTTGCTACTAATGTATTTATAGAACCTCTTCTTATTGCCTTTTATGTCCCTTGCTAAGTATAATTCATTTTGTGCCTTAGTCTTCTGATTTTGTCCCTATGTCCTTGTGCTACTCTTTTGTACTCATCCTTAGCAATTTGTCCATGTTGCCACTTTTGTAAGTTCCCTTTTTGCTTTTAAGGTCATTAAAGAGCTCCTGATGGAGCCATATTGGCTTCTTACTATTCTTCCTCTATTGCCTTCGCATCGGAATAGCTGTGTTTCATAGTCTCTTTGAGAAACTGCCAGCTCTCTTTTATCTCTCAGATTTTCTTCACATGGGACCTGAACAAACTAAGAGAACTGGTAGGTAAAGTCTGCTTTTCTGAAGTTCATTCCTCCTTGCTGGTCAGAATCAAGTCCAAAATGGCTCCCCCGCGGTCACTTACTCCACTTTCTAAAACAAAATGTTGTCCCCAGTAAATTCCAATAACTTGTCGGACATTTTGTATTTTGCTGTATTACTTTTCCAACATCTTTTTTTATAGTCCTTGCCTGTCCATCTGATCATGTCACTCCCCTCTGAATCCCCAGACTGTTTCTCCATCTGGTATGACATCAGATTTAAACTGGTGGTCAGTGGTCACCTCCTTCAAGGCTCCATATGAGTCTTCCCCTCCCTACTCGTCTTCCCTAGGTGATCTTCGCATGGACTTCAGGTCCCTCCACATCACCAGCATTGCTGTCCTTGTCCAAGATTCACCCATATATAAACATTTTGAATAATCTCTTCAGTGATTTCCTTCAGGAGATCTCTTGAGTTTTCTGAGGATTTCCAGGTAAATCTGTTAGGCTCTGAATTCTAATCAGTTGAACACTGGCTTTAAAGGAGGAAGTTCATGAAAAAGAGCAACTTTAACAAGAATCTCATGATTTTTCATTTTCTTCAAGTTTAAAGAGTAGATATTGTATAAAGTCAGAACTTTGCAGACAATTATAGTTTAGAGGTCTTTCTGGGGTTATGTAATTATTATGTTAATTAACAAAAATGGTTATTAGCATCATTCACCAGAAATGAAACCTTGTGTTGTGGTCTGTCAACAGACCACACTGGCTGTTTCCATTCTTCAGCGTGGTATCCAGATGCCTTTTTAAACAATTGAGGAGAGGCATACAACATCTTCATCAACTCCAGTCTCATGTGTTATTGCAGAATCCCTGCACTGCTTCAGTGTACTTGGGAAGGCACGTGCTTCACTGAGATTTCAGTTCTTCACTGCATGTCTGCACACAACCCGACCTTGCACATGCTCACTAGGTATGTGTTCATGCTCAGTAGCAATAAAAAAAAGGGCATGTAATATACAATATTTTTGATATGGCACTAGTTCTTTGGTACTCCACATTCTCCTACTTCCCTCCTCTAGCTTAAAAAGAGCGGTATCTTTCCAATCTGTCCTTCTAGCCATGCAAAGCTATATTTAGCTAGCTCAAGATTCAGGTCCTTGTTCAGCAGAGGGTATTGCAAGAGACTGATGATCTGGTCCAAATCCCATTGCAATCCGTTTGGATCAGGCACTAAAATATGTTTCCCTCCCAAAGAGGCTGAGTGTGTAATCTCCAGAGCAACCCCAACTTCTACCAGCAAGGTACTCATAGTATGACTCCCTAGACTTCTGGGTTGGCTTGTTATTTACAGTTCTAACCATAGATAGACCCTCTCAAAAAAAGCCTACCCTTGTGCAAGCAAGACACAACTGAGCAGCCAAGAGAGCATTTCTCCATGAAATGTCATTAAATACAAACCTTCTGGAATCACATGTGCAAACTGTGTCTATGCAAACAGAAGTGCACATTAGCATCTGACTTGAAAATAAGAATCCTGTACGTACTGAAATTTCTTGCCTGTTAATTATGAAAACAACAACATAGTGTCTATTTTTGTATGGATTTTGCATGGTCTATGCACCATCTTAAGCATCTCATTTTGAAGGACTCTGTACTGGGACTTGGGTTCTATTCCAGCCTCTGACACTGACTTGTTGTCTGATACTGGCCAAGTCACTTAACCTTTCTGTTCCTCAGTTCCCTCTCCCACTCCCAAGCAACCTTTTTGGGGGGTTAAGTCATCTATTTAGGTTGAAAGCTCTTTGGCACAGGGACTGGCTCACTATATATTACAGTTCCTAGCACGATGGACCTAGTTGGGGTCTCTCTGCAGTATTGTAATTCAAGTTATAAATAATGCAAGTGGTTGTTTACAGAGACATGTTTTGAGAATTATCAAATAAATCTGCATAGAAGAATACAATCATGTTTTTACATTTACGTAATATATTTTATCCCACAGTATCCCAAAGCATTTCACAAAGTGTGCAGGGGTCACTACACAGACACACCACTAAAATACTGCCACTTCCAGTGTGAAATTCAGAAGCCATTTAGCACACAGCAATATTTCACAATATTTTATTCTGCTATACTAATACTGTTTGAGGTGTTGGATATGATCTGGGAGAGGGAATTTTAGGAAGATAGAATGAAATGAATCATCTCTGAATTTGTACTGGACATTTGAGTAACTCCATTACTTTTGCATCTGAAGAAGTGAGGTTCTTATCCACGGAAGCTTATGCTCCCAATACATCTGTTAGTCTTAAAGGTGCCACAGGACCCTCTGTTGCTTTTTACAGATTCAGACGAATATGGCTACCCCTCTGATACTTGACACCATTACTTTTGAATACTGCCATGGCATCTTTAAGGAATCTGATGCCTTTAGGATAAAACCACTGTTCTATCATTCATCTGAGGACTCATCTACACTAGAAATGGTTTGCCAGTATAGCTATATAACCTATATCTGCAGACTCTCCTAGTGGAGATGTAGTTTATACTGGCAAAAGAGTGCTTCTATCAACATAGCTTATACCCGTTCCCCAAACAAAATAAGCTAAACTGGCAAAGTGGTGGTACAACTGCATCTGCATTAGGGCTTTTGCCAGCAGAGCTATGTCACTTAGGGGTGTGATTAGCCTCCACTCTCCTAATCAACATACCTATGCCAGCAAAACTTTTAAGTGTGGACCAGGCCTTTAAAGAAAACAACTGTATCAGCAGAATCCTCCCCACCCCAGTACCATACGGGGATATTGGTTCACTCTTGCCAAAAGAAGTACTGGTAGCTTGCATGTTAATAGTGGTTAATGTATAAACACCCAGGATGCAACTCTCCATAGGAAAAGATTTTATGCAGTTTTATCTCTGAAATGTAGGGTGGGGCTAAAGCACTCTTCTTAGGATTGTTAGCCCTTTCTGAATTTCTGTTCTCTTGCAGAGGAGCTCCACAAAAGGAGGGTGGTCTCTGAGTAGACCTGAACTTAAAGGTTTCCCAGGTGAAAAGCACAAGGGTGAAGGGAGAAGGAGAGGTATAGAATATGGTAAGCATTTAGACTTGAGAAACCCTGAAGAGAAACAGTGGTGCAAGAAAGGTGCTTCAGGGCACAGGTACTATAGCTGATGCTTCTGCAAAAAGTATTTGCCCGTGTGTTGTTTGCTAACATGCCTGTTCAAGGAATTGTGTACATTTTCTAAACAAGTTACACTAAGGGCTTGTCTAAATGGGAAAGTTTTACCAATTAAACCAGAATAATTCCTCTTGTGAACACTCTTATTCTAGAATGAGCGTGGTGTTTTTAGTTTCGCTCAAGAAGCATAAACTAAAACAAAAGGGAGGCACTCTTATTCTGGACTAAGAGTGTCCACATGGGATGTTCTACTGGTATAACTATATCCGTTCAAATTCACACTCAAAGTTATAGCAGTATAACTTCGTTATAGCCATGTTGACAAGCCCTAAGAAAATCCCTGACTCCACATAATAGATTTCTGGTCCATATGGTAAGCGAACCTACAAGAGCCCAAGTTCTGCTCCTGCTTAGCAAATAGACACCAGTATTAACACAGAGCAGAAAATGCTACCTGCTAAATCACCAACTTTAAAATGCAGCATTCTGAAGTTCTCTTTATGATCTGTCATCCAAATACTCACCAGGCCCAATCCTGCTTATCTCATGAGAAATAAGATTGTGAGGTGTAAGGCTGCAGAAATTTGTATGAGGAAAACCCTATAAAAACAAGAAAGTGCTTAAGAGTTAAAAGATGCATGTAGAAATGTTTGCAGTCATAACTTAAAATATGGAACATCTATTGGATTATTATGAGCATTAGAGAGAGAATTTTCCACAGCTCTGTTAATGCCAAGAGATCCAGAGAGTATCAAACCTATCAGAGAATGTGGCTTTGAAATTTCCCAATAGAACTGAAGATTTTAATATTCAAACTACAGGAAGTGCTGCCCCTTAAGACTATGGGTTGCAAGTGAGTTAGTGGTTTATACTTCTCTACTCAGAATGAAGAGGGAGTGATAGCCAGTAGCATTGAAATAGAAGACTAGCACGGATGATGTTGAAAATGTGCTGATTAGTACTGCGAGGTGTAGAAGTGGTATCAGATATGTATCGTACTCTCTACTGAGTACGACAGGCCTAATCTTGGAAACCCACACAGGCATGTTTGTAGGATCAAAATTTTAGTTCAGAAGGTTTTGGGGGAAGGCCTCGGAGCAGGGAAAGAATAAGAGTGAGACCAAAGAATAAGGGAACAGAGTGAGAAGCAAATCTAGCTGTTAGCATCAAAACAACTAACTTTGAGGAATTTGTTCAGTCCAGGGAACCATATTTCATTGTGATATAAAAGTCAAGTACTTTAGTTAGTCAGCAAACTATACTCTCATTGAGTTACCTAGCATTTCCTTTGGAAACGCTCATTTTAAATGAGTTTTAATTTTTCACAACAACTGGAACTTTTTTGGAAAGCTAGCAGAAATTTAGCACCCTAATCTTTTTTGGGCTCTCCTGCCATGCATCCCTATTTATATATAATTTGGCACTGATAAGTTTGTTTACTGTTTTACAAGTATTTCTCATTACATCATTGGCAGATAGAGACCTGCAACAGATAAAGACTTGACAGTTCTCCCCCCCCCCCACACAAAATCTGTAAATAGGATTTTTCAAGCTGATTTACAAAAGATACCCTGAAAACAGTGAGATCCTTTTCATCCAACCAGTAACTGGAGAATTGTTCCTAGTCACTGGGTGATTACACTGAAAAACATAGCCACCTAACACTATGATTAATGATGAAAAAACAGCCATGAACACTGGGGGGAGGGAGGAATTCCCTGAATCAACAGAACCTACTGGACATCCTGATTAAAACTTAATTAATAGTTTCCTAATGAAGTGAGAAAACAATGTAATTATATTTTCATTTTTACAATTACTGAAATCAAGATGGGTGCTTAATTTTCAACACTGAAGGCTCAAGCATTCATAAGAACATAAGAATGACCATACTGGGTCAGACCAATCGTCCATCTAGCTCAGTATCCTGTCTTCTGACAGTTGTCCGGTGCCAGATGCTTCAGAGGGAATGAACAGAACAGGGCAGTGATCATGTTATCCATCCCCTGTCATCTGGGCAAAACTTCTAGCAGTCAGAGGTTTAGGGACACCCAGAGCATGCGGTTCAACTCCAACTCAATCTTAGGCTTGCTTTCTAGTTTAGAGAACCTGGGGGACTGTGGAGAAGAACAGAGAAAAACAAGACATCCAGTGGAGAAAACAGAGTGAAATGGCGCAGTCACACTGACAAAACAAATACCAAAGATGAGATCTCTCACCTCCACTCCAGCCCCTTCATGGAAGATAAAAGGATGGGTCAGCATAAAGGGGCCCTGTAAGCCTTGGTTGTGGCTGAGGTTAAGAAAGGATTCCTCGGACGTAGGCACTGGAGCAGAAAGCCATATGCTGCATTCTTAGGACCCCGTGCTGGGGACTGGGCCTGTGAAGGGGTCAGAGGCTGGGCCATGGCACACAACATTGAAGAGATTTCCAGCAGCACTGCAGCCCCTGGGCTGCCATAGCTTAGACTGGTCCCCAGGACTGTCTGAATTACATACAAGGCCTCTCCTGGGGCAGAATGGGAAGTCACAAAGGTGAGTTAGAGCCATCTATGCCCCCTTCCCTTTGCGCGGAGAGTTCTGTGCTGCGCCTCTAAGAGACACAGCACAGAACCCATGAGAGTGGAAAAGCAGCAGAGTTAGGGAAAGGATCAAAATATAAATTCAGTTTATGCAACATACAGGTATAAAAAAGATAACCGTAACAGAGGGCGAGATGTTGGAGATGGAAAATTACAATAGTGTTATAGGAGCAACAACAGGGATAACAGTGGGGGAATCTGTTCCAGATCTTAGATGTCTATACACAAATGCAGGGAGCATGGGAAATAAGCAGGAAGAACTCAAAGTATTAGTACATAAGTTAAATTATGACTTAATTGACATCACTGAGACTTGGTGTTCAGGAAAGACAGTCAAGGTTAAAAAGGGAGGTGGTGCGGCATTGTATATCAAGAATATATACACTTGTTCTGAAGTCCAAAAGGGAGGTGAGAGGCAGACCAGTTGGAAGTCCCGGGTGAAGATAAAAGGGTGTGGGGGGAAACTGGGGTGATATCATGGAAGAGGGATCCATTATAAACCATCAAATAAGAAGAAGGAGGTGGATGAGGCATTTCTAGAACAACTAAATATCCAAAACACAAGACCTGGAAGTAATGGGCAACTTGAACTTCCGAGACATCGGCTGGAAAAGTAATACATCAAAAGACAAAAAATGAGTTACACCTAACAAGGGACAAAAAGGCAATAAGAGGTTCTATAAATGCATTAGGAGCAACAGAAAGATGAAGGAAGGCTGGCTCCACTACTTGGGAGGAGAGCTAATAACAGATGAGATCAAGAACACTGATGTGTTTCATGTCTGTTTTGCTTCAGTCTTCATAAAAAAAGTTATTTATGCCCAGAGACGCAAAACAATTAATATTAACAATAAGGGAGAAGGAATAGAAGCCAAAATAAGAAGAGAACAAGTTAGATATATTCAGGTCAGCAGAGCCTTATGAAATTCATCCTTTGGTGATTAAGAAACTAGCTGAAGCAACTGTAGAACCATTTGAGATGATCTTTGAGAATCATGGAGGATGGACGAAATCCCAGAGGACTGAAGAAAGGCACACATAGTACCTATCTTTAAAAAGGGGAACTAAGAGAACCCAGGGCATTACAGATGAGTAAGCCTAACTTCGATACCAGGAAAGATACTGAAACAAATTATCAAACAATCTATTTGTAAGCACCCCTAGAGGATAATAGGGTTATAAGGACTAGCCAGCATGGATTTGTCAACAACAAATCATTCCAAACCAACCTAATTTCCTTCTTTGACAGAGTTATTGGCCTAGTGGATAAGGGGGAAAACAATAGAGGTGATATATCTTGATTTTAGTACTGTTTTTGATACAGTCCCACATGACAGCCTCATAAACAAATTAGGGAAATGTGGTCACATGAAATTACTGTAATTACTCTGTTTTTAGAGGAAAATTGGCCATAATATTTTTAAGTTATTGAACATATTTATTCATTTTAATTTAAGTATATTATTTTATTTTTGTTCATACAGTGCTCTTTTGGGTTCTGAACTTGAACACACTTACGTTACTCCTGTGAGCAATGTCATAATAGGAGTAATTTTGAGAGTAACTTTACTCAAGTGTTTAAATGTCTGTAGGATGGGAATTGGGGTGTAGTAGTTGTGGCAAGTTACATAGAATCTGGAGAGAGAAACGTGAGTAGCAGGATGGAAGACTTTAGTGGGGCTAGAAATGTTATATAGTAGTTCTGTAAATAGTTGCTTTAATAGAGAGCCAGTTTAGAGTGGAGTAAGAATGAAGTGCCCCATGTTATTACGCAACTCACACTTCATGAAACAATAGTGCTGCCATTTTCCATTCTCATTTGCAGACTTGAGATCTTCACTCTTTGAAGTTACAGAGCCTAATTTTGTAGCCCTTATATTGAAAAGCTCTTTTTACTCATGCTGCTAAGTCTATTGACTTCAGTTGCCTATGACTATATATATCAATCAAAATCAGGCCCACAGACAGCAGCAGTGTCTTACAGGGCCTTCCCCATTGGGTCAAACTCATAAGGGTGTTGTCCCAGGCCTGTTAGCAGCTAGAGGCTTCCGAAAGAGCTGGCCAGCACCTATTATAGTTTTAATGCTGCCATTTACTAACAGCAGTAGCAGGTAGTAGCTTCTGATGACAGTCTCACCATTACCTTGTGCTTCCTAGTGACTGACTATTGTAGTCTGATCTTTAGGGAAGAGACCATCTTTTTGTTTGTGTTCACAGTACCTAGTACAATGGGGCCCGATCCTTGCTCGGGGCCTGTAGGCACTAACACAATACAAGTAATAAGGTGGTGATGGCCACTCGTGCTTCTTTTCTCTAGGTCTCAGGCCAAAAAGCAGGAATCATGCTGTAGGGTGGAGTCAGGTTTTCAGGAGAGATACAGAAATGAGGAGTGAGTGCTGGAGGCAGACTTCCCAGTAGAATAAGCTGCAGTATTTCATCTCCAGATCCTTCTCTTTGGTGGACCAGAGAGAGGGATGAGAATAGAGATGTACAAGTCTTTGCTTCACCCAGCCCATGGGCATCGCTCACTATTAGCAAAACAAAAATCAAATGATTTCCTATACATTGGGTAAATTCATATATATTGGCCCAGGCCAGGCCTGAAATCCTTACTTTTATTGTGCAAGCCATCATCAAGCAAACACCACCTGACATCAGTCTTTACTTGGGCAAATTCCCACCGAGTAAAAGTATGGAACTCAGGGCCTGATTTTCAGAAGCGCTGGGCATCCAGAACTCCAACTGAAGCCAATAGGAGTTGCGGGTTCTCTGCACATTTTTTTGTTCCTTGAATCTTAGTCCTGATTGTATTTCATATCAGATTATTTTTAAAGTGTCTGGCCTGCCTTTTATACTCACTTACCATAATTCAAATGTCAAATTCCCATCATAGAGTAACAATGTGTTCTGTTAATCAGACTGATTAAATTAACTGAATGATGTGTCCAGTGGCTGGTTGGCTTGTAGTTTGTTTTACCTGACTCCCTGTCCTTCATCTCTAGTCTGCTCTTCTATCCTCCTCCCACTAGATAAAAGTGGATTATAATTACTGATTAGACCTTGAACATATGTTCATAATATTGTTAATAAAAATAGTGTATTAACTGGCTTGGTCCATTTAAATTTGTTGTATGCTAGAGAACATATTTTTACTCTCCTTAAACATATCATTGCAAGAGGTATAAAAAAGATACCATCATAATCAAGAAAAGTCGTGCCTAGTAATGTGTAGTCATCTTAATCACTTTGGTTGCTCAGACAAGTTTTACTATACAGCTATTTATACACATACTACATGTAAAAACTATTCTATATAGTGGCAGAATCAATGTATTTGAACTAAACTGATTTCTGTTGCAAGGAACTGACACAATCTGTGATTAGCAGAACACTCTGTTACTGGAAATAAAACTGCATACACTTCTGAATGGGGTTATTCTGTATCAAGGTCCAGGACATGTTCTGCTCTGTGCTTCAGTTATACATTTAGATAGTTCTCTCTAAAACTAGTTTTAAAAACTAAGTAAGGAGGTCAGAGACTACAGAAAATCTGTGAAATCATGCCCACAGTAAAGATAAAGAGAAGATAGTGAGTATCTGAGAATTTAGCACATGCAAAAAGTTGAATCCACCAGTATGGACACCCCACCTAAAAATATGGTTCTTAACTAGACTGACTCAAGCATCAGAAAGTATATTGTAGACAACAATTCTGCAATGGCGGGTGATAGACTAGATTATATTATATGTCTTCTCATCTTCAACTTCTTTAAATCTGAGAATAATTAATATGGTTCTCCATTAAGGGACAAGCAGCTTATCACAGCTGTCTGCTATTTATAGTGATCTTTGAATAGAGCAAAAATGATACAAGAAAATTTTCAATGGTGAACAACATGGCAAATTTGCTCTTCCGTTAGTCAGGAGGTCACATTTTTAGTTATTCAAAAGCATTAGGATGACTGCCAGTTTATTATTCATCTATTGCTATTGTTAAGTGCTGCTGGTCCCTGCTTTGAAGAGTTTACATTCTCTTAGACACAAAAAATATGGCACACTAGGGAAATCAGAGGAAAGCCTGAGAATAATTCCTTATTAGTATTGTGGTTCACTTGCATGCAAATTTGTGAGTTTTCAGCAGACACTTAATAGGGAGAGAGTTCTTGATGGTCTAGGATGCAGAAGACATTTTAAACCCAGAGGGGAGGATGGTAAAAAAGCATGGAGATGGAAATGAGAGGAGGTGAAGGAAGCATTAAGACTAGCATGACTGGCAAAGCAGAGAACGAAGGGAACTCAGCAAGAGACAAGATCAGAGAACTAGGCTGGAGAGGAAATGAAAGTATTCACAAATCCCAAGAGTTTCGCAATTTTTTTTTTTTTTTTTTTGGTAGAAATGGTGGTTGTGTCAAGAGGGCATAAACGCACAACAGATAGTTAGGCAACGCAAGAACACGTTTACAGAAGTACATTACTCATAGAAGTAGTAAGCCCCTGCCTAGCTCATGACTGCCCAGAAGGAAATGCCTGTACTTTCAGAGAGGGGGATGGAGGTATACCAGAAGGTTACAAGGCGGTCAGGCGCTAAGCGAGGCAGACACCCCAAAAATATATACAAATAGTGTTTCACAATAGAGGGATACAGCTGGTTATATTATTAATGGCAAATAAGATGTCCCAATGATTTTTTTTCCTGTTTGTGAAATATCTGCTAATTGCTTGCAATTTTTATTTGCAAGTATTTTTCGAACAGCCTAGATGAACAAGCTTCAGGATGTGAGTTGGAAACAACCTATTTGTTTCAAATATTTCTTATTATTTTCTATTTGTGGTGTGTGCTTTCTCACCTAAGTCATATGGTAGTGTTTCTGCTCCTTTTAAAAGAGAAGACTAGTATATGCTGAATAGTAAATACTCCATTTTGCTACACATTTTCTCATAAACAGTCATTCCCTTTGGAAGAAATTGCCAGTACCTTTCATTGTCAGTGTCAGGGTTATGGTATCCACACAGGGAAAAAAATAGGTAATAACTTATATCTAAAGTATTTACCAGCCTATGCGTCACCAGTAGAGAAAAAAGAAAGTGGGATGGAACTGGCTTTTGTTTTTGTTTGTTCTATGTAATTTGAACAGATGTATTTCATAACCTGAAAGAAACTGTTCAACATATTTCCTAGCAATGCCCTCATCCAAAGCCCAAAGCAAAGCATAGAAGTCTTTCCACAACTTCAATAGGTTTTGGATAAGGCCCTAACAGTATAAATCACACCTTTACCATAATGGAAACATTCTTAAGTGTTAGATGAGACATGAATTCAGAAGGATTTTTGTGAAGGCAACACTGAAATTTTGGAACAGTTGCCATGACACCTTCTAACCTGCAATCAGAAAGCTAAAGAGATGGCTGGAGAATTCAGCTAACTTGGCATGATGTCTACTTGCTTTACCTGTTTTGTTATTGCTGTACTATTCTGCCATGACCTCCTCTGCTTCAGATGTACTTTTGCATCCGGAGCCTAGCCTGAATATTCAGTGTGTGCTTTCCTAATGCTCTGGGGGTGGTTCAAAGAAAAATAAACTCTATAATTATGGGCTTTTCCAACTGTGGGGAAAAGTTACCAAAACTATATAATAATGGAAGGAAAAACTTCCTGAAGTATTAATGATTGAAATAATATTAATGTATTCTATAGGTAATATGTTAATAAAATTTTTAATGGAACCATTTTCATTTTGCTGAAATCATATATTTCAAGTTTTTTAGCGATGCCATAGCAAAGTACCTTGTAATATATGTGAGTGTATGTAACAATATTTAGTTTTTAATATAGCACTTTTCATGCTTAAATTGCTAAACAATTCACAAAGAAAACTTAGTACATTAGCCTCATTTTATATATGAGGAAACTGTGATGAAGACAGCTGAGGTGACTTGCTCAAGGTCAGACAGCAGGTCACAGCAGAGCCAGGAACGGTAGTTATTCTACACTTCCCCTCTTTGCCCTGGTCTACACTACGGGGTTAGGTCGAATTTAGCCGCGCTAGGTCGATTTAAAAATGACCACATCCACACAACCAACCCCAGTCCTTTGACCTAAAGGGCTCTTAAAATCGACTTCTGTACTCCTCCCTGGCAAGGGGAGTAGCACTAAAATCGACCTTGCTGAGTCGAATTTGGGATAGTGCGGATGCAAATCGACGGTATTGGCCTCCAGGAGCTATCCCAGAGTGCTCCATTGTGACCACTCTGGACAGCACTTTGAACTCCGATGCACTAGCCAGGTACACAGGAAAAGCCCCGGGAACTTTTGAATTTCATTTCCTGTTTGGTCAGCGTGGCGAGCTCAGCAGCACAGGTGCCCATGCAGTCCCAGAATCGCAAATATGCTCCAGCATGGACCGAAAGGCAGACACTGGATCTGATTGCTGTATGGGGAGAAGAATCTGTGCAGGCAGAACTCCGATCCAAAAGAAGAAATGCAAATATATTTGCCAAAATCTCACAGGGCACATTGGACAAAGGGACACACAGCAATGCCGCATGAAAGTTAATGAGCTCAGACAAGCCTACCAAAAGACAAAGGAGGCAAACGGTCACTCCAGGTCAAAGCCCCACACATGCCACTTCTATGAACAGCTGCATGGCATTCTAGGTGGCGGCCCTACCACTATCCCACCACTGTCCATGGACACCTGCAAGGGGGGAGTCTCACGGAACACAGAGGAGGATTTTGTGGATGAGGAAGAGGAGGAGGAGGCGGCAAGCAGTGAATCTGTTCTCCCCAGCAGCCAGGAACTTTTCATCATCCGGAGCCAATATCCGCCCAAGGCAGGATCCCCAACCCCGAATCCGGAGAAGGCACCTCTGCTGAGTGCACATTTGTAACTACAGTACAGGGTTTAAAAGCAATAGTGTTCATGGTCACCTGATTGAAATAGGGGAATTTTTGTAAGGGAACAGTAAAAGGACCCCGTTCGTGCTGGGCTGTTTGCGCTTGGCTAAAAAGGATCATCCTGGAGAATAGCCACACGGTGGAGGGAGAAGGGAAGGGATCATCCCAGAGAATAGCCACATGGTGGGGTGGGGGTAGGTGTGTGCTGCACATCTACCTGAATGCTGCAGCCCCTCCTTTTAAATGTGAAACCCAACCCATTGCTTGCTCTGAGAAAGGGGGGTATATTTTTGTTGCCACAAAATAGCTCTCATGTTCTTCCACAGAGATCACTCCATTTTAGCAGGGGGTGGGCAATCTGTAAGAGAAGAGTGGGATCCTGCAGGATGAAAGGCACTGTATAAATGTAGTTAGTTTTTGTGCATGCATTCAACTATATATATCTTTCCATTTTAAAATCTGGTTTCAATGTGTTTGCCAAAATGTTTTCCTGGCCCCTCTTTCCTTAAGATATGATGCAGTAATTGACATGGCTGGTTTAATTCTTGAAAAGTCATGAGCTATTATAGATGGTCTTAACTCAGTTGAAAAGCTTTAACTGCATCTGACTGCTAGCTTGTTTAGCATGTGGCTGAAAGAAAAAGAGACCAGGGTTTCTGAATCTGATTTGAAGATTTGTAACCAGAATTTCTGTAATCTTGGTAATGACCAGATTAAGTGTATTTAAGTACTTTTAAGCATTTATTATGGTTTTACAGTCACTGAATGTTTACTCTGAAGAGGATATAATATACATTCTGTGTTCTGTAGGGCTCCATTCCCTCCCTACATGGGAATAACCCACAAAAGAGAGAGAAAACTATGAGTTGCTTAGAATTCTTCTATTATGTCCTTTTACTACAGAAGAGACATTCCCTTGCCTGTGTTCTGCCACCTTTACCCATTGCCTAGTGCCAATCCTTGGATAATACAGCTTATGAAGGAGCTGTGATTCCAAGGGCTCCCCCAGTTGTGCCTGCCTCATATACTCACCCAAAATATGTGTGAAGAGGGGTGTAAAGATATTTGGGAAAATATGACAAGAAAGATAGTCTCGGATTGGGTCCCTAAGAGGATCTGGAGGAGCTTAGCCCCCTTCATATCCCATCCAGTACTGTAGAGTCCAAACTCCTCCAGATAGGAGCATGTGTCCTTGTGTTAGTAGAAGGAAAAACTACAGGAGACAAATTTCCAAGCCTGTGGAAATTTAACACACTGGAAGTGTGACTCCTCCGGGGAGGAAAAATGTCAGTTGTGTTACTTCTGACTCCATTTGGCTCCTGATCCAAGCAACAACATTTGCAGCTTTGAGCCCCTTACAAATGGGAGAAAGTACATTGCAAAAAAGGGTAGAGTATATTTGCAGTGATACCAACTATTGTGATTTTTGTCATGAGTCTTGCAATATTTGGGTTGGTTTATTTAAAAGGTTCTCGTGAACAACAGGAGATCTGCCCTTAGTCTCACATAGTTTAGCCCTCAGTAGGTTGATTGCCATATCCCTCTAACTTGTGCGATGAATCAGCTGAGCACTGATAGCTCAGCAAAGGGTAGTGCAGTGAATATGTTAGTGATGATCTCCTGCTCCTCTTTCCCCCCTTCTCAGGAGGGGCTGGGATCTGCACCGGAGGATTCTGTGGCTGGTGGGAGGGGTGGTTCATAGAGGCCACGTGAGTGAGGACCTGAGAGGATCTTGGTTTTGAAGGCAATGGGGATAATGCATACTGGGACCCACAAGGCATCAGGGCCCATATACCGTTAGCAGCTAAAGCACCTGGCCTCAGCCATGATGCAGTTGACATGCTATCATGGACTACGTCAGACAGGGGCTGGTGCCACAGCACAAAGACTCCACCAGGGAGTGGCATTTACATCCTTAGAGATGATAATGAGGCTGCCCCGAGCAAGCATGCCAGGTTGCCCCCTCAGTGAAGATGGTCGTCACCTTGTGAGGGCCAGGCAGGGGACAAGAGACTGCAGAGGCACCAGAAATGAGATTACAGGGGCAGAAGTGGAGCAGAGGGAAACTGTTAGGAAACAAGAACAGACAATAGGACAAGTCAGGTGGGGGAGCAGCTGGGGGATTGAAGAGGCTGCAGGTGAAGGTAGAATGGCAGCAAGGGAGAATGTGATGGTTAGGAGATTCTGAGGGGAAAGGAGGGAAATATGAAGGGAAGGGAGGATATAGGGAGAGTGTAATTTGAGGCAGCTGCCCATCCTACCTAATTTATAGAAAAGGCTAGAGCAGCAGCTCTCCTGCATGCCAGGGATAGTAGAGAGTAAGTGGAGTCCTCTCCAAATAGCAAACAGGAAAGCCAACATTTCTGTGCATGTATTTAAGGTTGAATTTTGAACCTGAATCACACACACAAATTGGGGGTGGATGGCTTCCCTCAAAGGTGAAGACAAACAATTGACAGACAAAGATTTTTTTAATCTCATGATTTGAGGGCATTTGACTCAGTTTGAGTGCTTTGTGTTGGCAATACTGAGCCTGGGCTGCCTGGAGGGAGTGGGAGAGGGGGGAAAAATCACAAAAATCAGAGAGGTTACATGATTATGTTTCAACAAACTACTCTCGTGGTTGAGAATAACATTTGCCAAGATATAGCTCTTTTTTTAAAAGAAGGAAGTTGTTCCATCACAATAAAACCTACTATTTGCGTACTGGCTGTCTGAGAACATCAATAAAGTCATGTTATTATAAGAGATATTTTCATCAGACTTTAAACCTCAAATATTATTTCAAGCTCATCTTTTGCAGCAAGCTGGGTACTCAAATACTCGACAAGGCTGGAGCTACAGAATGAATGAATAGAGGCAGCTCTCAGCTGCCATCAATTAAGTTAGAATTCCTAGCATTGTAAAGATTCACACATTTCTCACCCAAATCATGAAATAAGAGTCTGCACCAAATTAATCCCTTACTGCACTATATAGTTCAAAAGGGTTCAGAAAAGAGATATGAGAATGATCTGATCTCTGGGGGGGGGGGGGGAAGGGAGGGAACGGGACTGCCTTGTAGTGAGATTGATAAACGATATGGGGTGATCGTCTGAAAAGAGGAGATCAAAAGGTGACTTGGTCATGGTCTAAGTACCTGCATAGGGAGAAGACTTCAGATAGTAAAGGGCACAATGAAGTTATTTGACAACTAGAACAATTTACCAATGGATGTGGTAGATTATCAATTAAAAATCTTTAAATTAAGACTGGATGTCTTTCCATAACAATATGTGCCAGCTCAAATCAGAAGTTATGGTCTTGATGCAAGAATTACTGGGTGAAATTATATGGCATGAGTTTTGCAGGAGATCAGACTAGATGATCATAATGGTCCTTTTTGGCCTTGAAAACCTATGAACATCCTTGATAAAGGCAGCCTAATCACTTTTAGTTTCCTTCTCTTCCACTAATCTTCATACCACCATCCTTTATTCCTGGATGGACCTCCTTACCTTAGTGCAGCAGGTACTAACTCTCTCTTCATTCAATCTCCTGAAAAAAATCCACCTTTCACATCATCTCTGCAAGTGCTAATCCACTACAATATAATGCTTTCAACACCCAGCTTTGTATCTTCTACAGCATTGATCTCTCTGTTGGCAATTAAGTGATAATAATTGAAGGTGGTGAAAACTTTAATATTTTGTGAAAATAGTCACAATTCTTCCCCGTTTTCTTCAGCCAAGTTTGGGAGTTTCAACAGAAGTTCTCAAAGATATGTAAATTCAGAAGACTGACTAGTGCAGTAGTAATCTATTAAGACCATCAGAAATACCATCATCCTTAGTCCAGCAGAGTTACCGTCAAGATTTAGTGCATTCACACAGCATGAAGATAAAATTAAAATGAAATTCAAATGTCTAATTTAAAAGCTTAAATCAGGAACTATTTATTGCTTTCACTTTTCCTGTGTTACTATGCATTATTTCCCAGTCTTGTCAGAAAACTGGAGAGAGACTTGGGCTGAACTGTATATGAAAGACTTCAGAGAAGTGGCAGCATTTAAAAAATTGCAACTGTCTTTAGAACATGGTTCTTGGAGCCCTTTAAATGCAAAGAAGCTGGGCTAACCCTTGACACCTTTGCTACATAGAGGAAGAGGTGATAGCTGTTGTCTCATACTTAGAGTATGTCTTCAGTACAGTGGCTACAGGGGCTCAGCTATGGCATTGCAGCTATGCTGCTGTAGTGTAGACACTTCCTGCATCAAAGGAAGGAGTTTTTCCATGAGTGTAGGTAATCCACTTCTCTGAGAGGTGGTAGCTGAGTTGACGGAAGAATATTTTTGTCGACCTATCTGAATCTTCAGTGTGGGTTAAGTCAACCTAACCGTGTCACACAGTATGCGAAATTTTTCATTGCCCTGAGTGATGTAGCTTGGTTGACCTACATTTTAGGTCAAGACCAGACCTCATATTTCAGGGAAAGAAGCATTGTTTTGTGATGCAGTTTTTTGGCACTTAGCATAACAGGGCCCTGATCAAGGATTGAGACTTTTAGGCATTATCACAATTTAAAGTAAAATGTTCTGATGTTTGAGGTGTTCTATCCATTTGTGTCAGAATCTTTGTGTATGTCTACACTACCCGCTGGATCAGCAGGCAGCGATCGATCCAGCGGGGATCAATTTATCGCGTCTAATCTAGACGCGATAAATCGACCCCCGAGCACTCTCCTGTCGACTCCTGTACTCCAGCACTGCAAGAGGTGCAGGCAGAGTCGAGAAGGGTGTAGTAGAAGTCGACTCACCATGGTGAAGACACCACAGTAAGTCGATCTAAGTACGTTGACTTCAGCTACATTATTCATGTAGCTGAAGTTGCGTAACTTAGATTGATCCCTCCACAGTGTAGACCAGGGCTTTGATCATGACTTTATGTGGGTGAAGTTTGCTGATATAAGAGTTGTAACCTAATTTGAATCAGCTGGGAAACGAGAGCTGGCATGTCTTATGTTAGCTTCAAGCATTTTCTGTTTTTCTGCAGAGGATTAGTGTTAATAATATGCTTGTCAGGTAACAAGTCTGAGGCAAACAGTCCTTTTCTAAATTCACTGATGAGGGCTGTAAGTGTCTTAGAATAGAGAGGGCTAGCTGTGACTGTCTGAATCAGGAAAACAACCAGAAGAACACACAGAAAAGAATCAAGTTCTTGTTTCTCTTTTATAATGTTTCCATAGTCTTTTATAGTCAGAATTTTATTTAGTGCATGTCTCTTCCCAGGTGGCTAGGGCACTTAATCTTTGCTTTACCATGAGGCAGCACTATCAGAACCAGAAGCATCCTGCCATTTCTTATGGCTTAACTATATTGAGACCCAAGGATGTGTAATTCATGGACTGACACAGTAGATATGCGTGTTTCTTCAAAATTGTTAAGCACTCATGAAAATACAGGTGCCATATATGAGCACTACTTCTGTGTTCTAAAAAGGATGATTATATTTTTGGTGGCATGGCAGTTGTTTTTCTACAGGAAAAGACTCAGATGCTTTTTTTCCCCCTATACACTATCAAATGCATTAAGACCATATTTTGGATTCATTGGCTCGAAGTTTCATTTCTTTTGGGGAGGATTTAAAAAATTCTCACACCAAGCAAGTACTGGACTCTTGAACCAGAGCATCTACATATTTATGGATGGCTAACACCAAAATTATACATTTAAAATATTGGGTGAAGTCTACTACAAAGACAACTTTGTTCCAGTGACCAATATGTGATTACCACAAGGACAGAAGGTGCTTCTGTATCTCTAGTAATGACTGTCCAAAATATTGTGTACTACCATTTCTGAAGATGCAACAATGTCAAAAGCCTAAAGGCTCTAGTAAATTGGAAGCTTCTGCTTTAGACAATCGTTTAGTGCATTCTGTCAATGAGCCAGAATTAAAACTAGATTCTTTTGGCACAAACTGTCATGGGAGTCATGGATTCCATTACTGTTTTAATATCCACAAGTTATTCAGGAATCTTGTGTGCGATTAAGTGAATTGATGTAATGGTAAGTAACTGAACAAATTTCACTGAGAGACGATCAATAGTTATCCTCAAGTAAGAACTTTAGTTCTCAAGGGCACAAGATGTCCTATGGCAACTAGGCCCTCATCCAGTTAAAGAACTACAACTGAAAAAAGTAAATAGATGAGTTCACATATGGACAGTAGAGCTATTCCACTCATATGTTTCTGGAAGACAGCCAAATATTGAAACCCCAGTTTACCTACACATTTTATAAGGAGGTGCTTAATGAACTAGAAAATAGACTGATTTCTCATTATTAGGAGATTTGGGCATCTCATTAGGGCTTTGAACAAAATATTAATGTGACTATAGTCATCTCCACTGCTATTCTCCCTCCCCTGCCATAGCTTTTAAGGTTTACCCTAAACCCAGTCCTAAAGATGGGTCTCTTTATTGTCAAGAGAATCAAGATTCCCTAAACTCTTTGTCTCAGGATGAAACCAACTGGAGTCTTTCATTCCTTTTCCCTTCAGGACCCTGAAGACAAAGAAAAGCCCACCAAACCCTTTTCTCACAGTTCAACCCATCTCCTTTGCCCCCATTTCCACAGCAGAGAAACAGAAGACCCACACTTCCTTTCATCAGGATGTAATCTTACTCACAAATTGTGTTAGAAAGATTCCTCTTTATCAGCCACCAGTGTCCCTCACCATACTTACACAACTCTCCTGCCATCCTCAGTAGCCTCCTTTTCCTCTTCCTTTTATAGGTCATGTTGGTTTTTTGGCAGGCTAATGGTTCCATCTGCCTCTGAGCCATGCTCATTAATCCTTGCCTCCCAGAACAGAATCCTAGCACACAGTAAGGCTTTCTGACCTCATCTCCTTCCTCACAGTTCCATATCCAAGATAAGTAATATACCCCATCCCTCCCTGCACTTTTGTTATCAGGATGTCTGTGTGCTGGAACAGGCAGTTTTTTAATAAATTAACAAAGTGTTGGCCAAGCTTCACATGATCAAAGAACAATGTAGTGTTGGATATTTTCGGAAGATCTTCCTTCCATAGGCTTTCCTTTCTCAATCTTTTGGCATTACCATCCATTCTGGTCATATTAAATTTTCTTCTCCCTTTCCCAATTTAACTACCTGTTTCCTCTTTAGAGGGGATTGATTAAACACTAATGGCTCAAGGTACTCAACTGCTCTCTTTCAAATGATTTTGGTATGTCTTAATATATCAAGAGTTTACTGTTAAAGCTGTAGACATCTTCAGGAATCAAAGCTCTGAAATTGCTGGAATGCACATACCAGAGCTGAAGATCAATTGCTTCAGATCTTCAGATGGGAGACTCACCAGCAGAGGAACTTGATTCTGACATGGGTATTTGATCCATAGCCCAATCAAACTCTGGATCCAGAAACATTTTTATCCTATTATGCAACTTCACTGTGCTGTGCTCTGTAACTCAGTCACCATCCTCCCACTTTATGCATACTCATGACTTTTCCAGTCTTTTTCCACCCTAAGTTATAGTGTGAACAGTAGCCATTAGTTACAGTTGAGGTCAGACTTTTGCATCTGTCATTAACAGTTGCTATGCAATTTAAAGAGAACCAGTTTGAGGGCATACTTTTTTCTTACATTAGCTATTTCTGGGATAATATAATTGACATACTTTCTACTCTTGTTTCTTTTTTAGCATTCAAGTTAATATCTGACCCCGCTACCCCATAATACCTCCATAACTCAGTGTGACATGAATTTCTGAGACAGTGTTAATGCTACTTTCATCCCTTCAAATATGTGCTAACTACTTACGTTAAACTATCTGTTCAATCTTTATTTAGCTGTGACTCTCATAGTACTTTTTCCAGACCTGAGAAAGAGCTCTGTGTGGCTTGAAAGCTTGTCTCTCTCACCAATGGAAGTTGGTCTAATAAAAGGTATTACCTCACACACCTTGTCTCCCTTACATCCAGATACTGAGTGTCACTGAGGATGAAGTTGACTCCTCTATGCATAGGACCAGTATAGGGACTATGCACCACTTAAGCTCTGTTTTGAGGGGTTAAGTGGGATTTGAGTGGTGTATAGGCTGTGGGCTTGTCCTCTGCACAGGGATGAATTTCACCCTTAGTGATTAGTTATTTTTTAAAATGATTAGCTATATGAGTGCGAGGTGTTTGCTGGGCATACAAGACATACACTTTACATTCTAGGAAATGCGTGGTGGGGTATGTGTAGGGTGACCAGATAGCAAGTGTGAAAAATCAGGACCAGGGGTGGGGATGTAATAGGTGCCTATATAAGAAAAAGGCCCAAATATCAGGACTGTCCCTATAACATTGGGACATCTGGTCACCTTAGGTATGTGGAACAGCTGTCATTGCTGTATAAGAATGTGACAGTGGCTGCAGGGACCAAAGGTCATCTTCCATTTGGGAAGGCAGGGCTCTGGATAGCAGTGGATGAATGAGTGTGGCAGGTTCTCATTGCTGTGTTTTATAATGTTTGACTCATTTAATTCTTACATACAAGCACTCTGTGCCTTAATGCAAACAGCAACATAAAGGCAGGGCGGGGAAATATTTTTTAAGGAAATTGGAAAGATCTTGATGTATCCTTCATGTTACCATCTGTACAATGGGCAAAAGTAAAAGCACAGAAAGATACAGGGGTGAAGGAATAAAGATCCCAGGATTAATATTATTCAGCAAATTAGCCACTCTTCAGCAGCTTTTCTTAACGTCAGGGTAAAAAGGAAGCATTCCTAGTTAATCATAGCAATTTAATGTGCTGTGGGTTCCATCCTCTCATGAAATCAATGGGAGCTGAGGTCATTCAGCACTTCATAGGACTGGACCCTTGGCTTTAACTGATACATTCTTTATATGACATTGAAAAGCAGGTGGGTGGGGAAAAATATATTTTTTCTGGTTTCATAAAATGAAACATTTCAAACCACCAAGTGCAACTTCCCCTATGTATTCCAGGTTCCTAACCACAAAGTAATAAGCAATTTTCAAATAAAATGCTAATTCCCCTTTCAAGCAGACTTCTTAGGAAAATTAAGTATTTCTAACCACATACCCTATTCCTAGGAACACAGATATGCTTTTAATCCTACCTCCATGAATAAGTTTAGATAGGTGTTTTTGTATCTATCTCTTCTCTTCATCTGTGTCATGTGTCTGACAAAGTGGGCATTCACCCACGAAAGCCTATACTCCAATATGTCTGTTAGTCTATAAGGTACCACAGGACTCTGTCGCTTTTTACAGATCCAGATTAACACAGCTACCCCTCTGATACTTCTCTTCATCTGTGTCTCTACTATTGAAAGGCTTGAGAAAAGGAGACCCCCCAAATCTTGTGCAATCCACAAACAGATGCAGAAATGAAAAACTAGTTGGCCACAATAAACTATTAAGAGAGATTTGTTAAGCCAAATTTGATTGGGTTAATCTCAAGGGTGCAGTTTCTCCGCCTGTAAAAACTGTTTGACCTCAGATTTCTTTCTTTGAGTACATGGCTGTGTCTCCCATGTCCCTGCTAGGGCAGCCAAGGGAATAGCTATAATGTTTACCGATGATTCAGTCACTCCAAATAGAATGTGAGGGTGACACAAACTTGACCTTATTTCAAGCATACAAGCTTTAACTAATTATGCTACCACTGGGATGTGATTATAATAAAGATAATGTAAAAACTTCAAGGGAACTTTACCACATGCAAAAACTCTTCCAGACAGAAGAGAGGCGTCAACGGATATTGAAAAGTTTCAGCGAAGAGTTTACAAGAATAGCCTTCAGTCATTTTATGACTCTCATAGCCAAGATACAGAATGCAGTGCAAGTACTCCTCCAGACTTGCCTACTTAGACCAATCTAGCTGTTTCGCAAAGCTGAACCTCAGAGTTTCCATGGCTGAATGAACTGTATATTTATTTGTAAGGGTAAAATAATTTAGAACTTAAGTTTTCATTCATTTACATAAAAGGGTGACTCCTAATTTATGAGTCCAATGCCTTGTGTTGTTGTAATACCAATAGTCTGTCTGCTTCTTTTTCTTATTCTGAGATGTGTTCAATGGCCGTATATTTAAGGATTGATCCATGACATTTTCATGACCATTTGCAGACAGTGGTGAAATCATATCACCATTCCCAAAAGATGCCTTATGATCCATAATCCTAATAGTAAATTATCTCAAGGCAGTATATTGTGTGGCATTTAATATGAGCATTAGATCAAGTCAATGAGTTTTAAAGCAATCTTTTGCTAAACCACACATCTGCAATCATTCTGGAATTGCATGCTCAATATAGCACCAGCTTCAACTCAATTGCTCTTTCACAGGTAACCCCAGTGGAAAAGCCTCAAGTGGAAAAGCAGGGTCATATTGTGACAGTTTGGGAAGCTGTCTGTACAATTTATGGACTCTGTGTGAGATTATGAACTATATGTATCTGGGTCAGGTTGCAAATTCCATTTTGAATGTGCAGTTTTTTGGCTTTTCTATTGCCCATTTGCTTCCATGTCGGGCTGAAGTCCCAATACACAGAGATAGAGGGCCGAACCATTGGAAATCTATTCACACATATATGGACAATGGGGAATACTTTATGTTAACAATAGTACTTAGATCTCACAAAAGCTATATGAAAAAGCAGCTGCATCCTTGGAAATCCAGTTTAGCCAACTCCTCGCAAGGGAAGATTTACCAGGAGCAGAACAAAGGCAGACAGGTGACAAGGAGGAGTTTAAGAAAGCACCGCCTGATCAAAGGAAAAGGACCCAGAGGGAAGCAGGCTCCATTTTGCAGCCCACAAACCATGCCCTGAAATAGACAAATGCTGGACAATCCAAGGGACTGTGACCCCAGTCCAAAAGAATACTCTGGAGTTTTGGGGAAACTGAAGCAGGGACATTGTGTAACGTTTATTTTTTGTATGATCTGTACTTTCTTGTGATTTATATGATTAAGTAAGAGTATTAATGTGTTAAACTCTGGGAAATGTGTATATGTTAACTGCTTCACAATAGCTGCATGCCACTTAGAGAGCAAAATTGTAACCTGAAGCCCTCATATCTTTTGGGTGAAGTTCTGGGAGATGGTGTGTTTAAGCACAAGGGAGTCTGAAGGGTCAGCCTTCACCGCAGGACTAGGCAGCCGGCCAACAAGAAGGGTTGTGGAGTGTGCCTAAGTACCCCACAATTGGGGCAGTGGCTAGACTCTGTCCAGACCCTGTAAATTTAAACCATTCAAAGTCAGGGACACAAAGGCTTGGATTCCCTGCATAGCAGTCCTAGTGAGTGTCTTCAAGGACGCGCTGGCTAGGTTCCATGACACATGTCATTAGGGAATTTAGCCCTTCTGAAAATTACACAGTTTATTTTGGGTATTAGTAAAAACTGATCAAGTTAATATATCCAACGTCACCAGTTTCAAAGTGAGCAATTTATCCATGGGTACCAGCTTAGTGGTAACCCATGGGCAAGAGCGGGAAGATGCATGTAGCTGTCCCACTGCTATCATAACTATTAGGCCTTTAACAGGACAGGACTGACAATATCTTTTAGGGATACGAGGAATGTACTTTCCAAACACTGTCAGTGACTCAGATCACAGGATTTAGTGGTATCTGCATTGACATTTTGATTTTACAAGCTAAAAGTAAATCATGCAAAGGAAAAACATGAAATAATATGAAATCTGCCAACCAATTCTTGGAAAAGAAATAAAGCGGTTATCAAAGTCAAGATCTAGCATGTAGCTTTTAGTGTAGCTGGTGAAACAAAGCAGCAGGGTTTCCATTAAGTCAGCTTGGCTGAAACATCTATTTTTGTTCAGTAATCAACAAGACAAAAAAGGGCTTTAGATAATATATATTAGTATAGCGAGGCCGCAGACAGAACCAGTGATTGCTGGGAGATTAAGGTCATTGGACTGAAATTCTATTCCAAGTACACTCCTGGCCAAAAACATGTTCTTTAAAATTCCTCTAGCCCACCCAAATGACGGGTCTTATAAAAGAGGTGGTTCCCAACATAATATAATGCTACCTTAGAGTTGGGGGGGGTCAGATTTTTAGAACCCCTTTCTTCAGAGAAAGGAGTGTTTAGGGTGCTGGGTATTTTGTAGCTGTTCCTTATTTGTTACATCCTTGCCTGTTTTTACTATAAGCTCTTTGGGGTAGTGACTGTCTTTTAATAGCACTCAGTAGTGCTACTACTATTTAGGTGCTGCCTAGATTGCATGACTAAGAGCTGATGTAAACAGTTTTGTCCTTTCCAAACTCCAGAATTTCAACAAATATTGGAAATCTTGTTTTACTTTATTTTAAATGCACACTGAAATTCTTTACCAGTCTCCCTAACTACCACAAACAATATGGTATTACATCTGGCCAAAGCACTAGTGAGCATAGTTTACAACAGTATCACAGCAGTATTTGGGGCATTTCGTATCAGAGTTGCCAGGAACGCCCAGTCAAAAAGGGACCCTGGCGGCTCTGGCCAGCACTGCTGACCAGTCAGCGGCATAGCAGGGCTTCACGCAGCTCCTGGAAGCGACTGACATGTCCCGGCGGCTCCTAGGTGCTGGGGTGGCCAGGGAGGTTCCGCATGCTGCCCCCGCCCCAAGCACTGGCTCTGCAGCTCCCATTGGCTGTGGTTCCCGGCTAATGGGAGCTGCGGAGCCGGCACTCAGAGAGCAGGCAGAGCCCCCTGGCCACCCCTGTGCCTAGGGGCTGCAGGGACATGCTGGCCACTTCCGGGAGCCACTTGAGGTAAGCGCTGCCCAGAGCCCACATCCTGAACCCCCTCCCACACTCCAACCCCCTACCCCAGCCCTGATCCCCCTGGATCCTGATCCCTCGATCCCCCCTGAAGCCTGCATCCCAACCCCCTGCCCCAGCCTGGAACCCACTCCTGCACCCCAACCCCCTCATCCCTGGCCCTACACCACAGCAGTCACACACACACACCCTGCACTTCAAACCCATGCCCCAGCCTGAAGCCCCCTCCCATACCCCAAACCCCTCATCTCCAGCCCCACCCCAGAGCCCACACCGCCAGCCCTCACCCCCTCCTGCACCTCAACCACCTGCCCCAACCCAATGAAAATGAGCAAGTGAGCGAGGGTGGGGGAGAGCAAGCGATGGAGGGAGGGGGGATGGAGTGAGCAGGGGGTGGGGCCTTTTAGAAGGGGCAGGGCAGGGACGGGGCAAGGGTGTTCAGTTTTCTGCAATCAGAAAGTTGCAACCTATGTAACATGCACCAGATATCCATGCATCGTTCCTTGACTGCTGTTAATGCAAGCTGTTTTGCTTTCTATGCTCCTTCCTCACTATATTCTTGTTATCTAAAAGGTCTGCCTAGCTGAAGACTGAGTAAACAGAAAGGAAAGTATAAAGCAGCTCAAGATGTTGTTTTAAACCACTGTGTAATGTCATACTGCCACCTTGTGGTTACTAAGTATTATGAACATCAGTATATAGTTCAGGTGTGCTCTAGAATCAAAGGACTGGAAGGGACCTCGAGCGGTCATCTAGTCCAGTCCCCTGCACTCATGGCAAGACTAAATATTATCTAGACCATCCCTGACAGGTGTTTGTCTAACCTACTCTTAAAAATCTCCAATGATGGAGATTCCATAACCTCCCTAGGCAATTTATTCCAGTGCTTAACCACTCTGACAGTTAGGAAATTTTTTCCTAATGTCAAACTTAAACCTCCCTTGCTGCAATTTAAGCCCATTGCTTCTTGTCCTATCCTCAGAGGTTAAAAAGAACAATTTCTCCCTCCTCCTTGTAACAACCTTTTATGTATTTGAAAACTGTTACACCCCCCCCCCCCCGACTTCTTTTCCAGAATAAACAAACCCAATTTTTTCAATCTTCCCTCATAGGTCATGTTTTCTAGACCTTTAATCATTTTTGTTGCTCTTCTCTGGACTTTCTCCAATTTGCCAAGAGGGACAGAAGAGAGCTGTGCAGGAAATAAGACAGAAAAACACTCAAAAGTGTGTATGTTTGTACGCACACTGAGATGAGGATGGAATGGGTGAAAAACATGGGTTTCTAGATTCATAAAAAAGAAAAACATATTTCATTCTAATTTTAAAATTTTCTACAGAAACAAGAGGCAATTTTTTGCGGATAATAAATTGTCATTTTGATACAAAAAGCTATTTTAACCCTAGTTTTCACAGGTGGATACATACAACTAATTAAAATGCACTACGGTCCTGTAGCTTTGTTGTATACTTGGAAGGTATCCATGCTTGAGTTCTACCTACATAGACATTAATCACTTAAAGAAAATCTCTCCTGTCCCCTAGCAGTAAAGAGCCTAACCCTCCTTGTGAGCCAGCTACTACACTGTGAGATACTCGCACACAAAAATCCAATAGATTGCAAGCTCTTTTGCAGCAAACATTTGATTTCATTGACTTTCTAGAATTGGGCTCATGGAACAGCTTTAATCAAGTGAGTGCTAACGATGCCAGGCTTTCACTACCACTTTTGCTGCTGCTTGTGCCCAGGCTTCACTAAAGTAATTATATCTATAGTGATGTTCAGGCAAGTTCTCTCATTTATGTACTAGACAGCGAGCACTTACAGCCAAACAACCTAGTGTCAGTGCTGACTGCCAGCCTGGAAACGTCAGGAAAAGACAATAACTGTTCAAAATTACTGAATCCCTGTTTCGTTATCATTATTTTTCTTCACTGAACAAACTATTAAAAGACCAAGACTATCAGCTTTGGGAACTGTCATTGCAGTAGATAACTGTGCCTCTCTAGGCCACTTAATTCCAGTCCAGACTACAGTAGCTGCAAGGCACTCATGGAGAAGCTTGGAGAATCTGATAGTATCACAGAGTTGGGAAGGGAGTGAATTGAAAATTGTAGCTTTAACTCACAGATGAGCCTGTGAGGGAAGTTTTGTAAAATTAATGACAGCAGACATGTACAACCCTCTTTCTATGAAATTACTATGGAAGATTCACCCAACACGTCCATCGCACTAAAAATATTGTAGGAGACTGCCAGCTTCTCTACAGTTAAGGTTGGAGTGCCTAATAATGGCAAGCTAGAGAAAAAATAGCTTTTACCCATAGGGCTTGTCTTCTCTACTGGCTTAATCGGTGCCACTGCAATCGATGCAACAGCGTCGATTTAGTGGGTCTGGTGAAGACGTGATAAGTTGATGGCAGAGCGCTCTCCCGTCGACTTCAGTACTTCACCTCTCCGAGAGGCGGAAGGTATGTCGACGGGAGAGCATCTCCCGCCAACATACTGCAGTGGACACTGTTGTAAATCCATCTAAGGTACATCGACTTAACAAGCGTAACTTACGTAATTTAACAAGCGTAACTTAGATCGACTTACCTCGTTAGTGTAGAACAGTCCTTATACAGCTACTAAGTCTGTGTTCATATGTGTTTTACAGGTGATCTCTAGCATGTCTGCAGAAAACAATGTCACTTAGAGCTGAAAGGAGAACCAAGCATGTAACGTGGGAAAGAAAAAGCCCAGCTCACACATTTAATATGATTTTTGTTTCTGAACACTGATCTCTTTTTATGTGCTTTCTCTGGGGCAGAGTCTCTGTTCCACTTTACTCCCTTTGTACAGCTCAAGTGGTGCAATGGGAGGAGAAACTCCCTTGCTGAGGATTCCATCAGTAGACATAGAGCCAGATCCTAAACCTCCCCATCCACAGCCCCTGGCACAGGGGTTCTGTCAGGGATGGCGAGAGCAGGGGTGGTCACAGCCCAATGCACTGTAGCTATCCCAGCTGGCACATGGTCCTTAGTGGACCATCATCTACAGGCACATGTCAAAGAAGCCTCTTTTGCTGTTCTAAACTGTGCTAGGATTGGGGCAGAGAATCAGCGAGCAACAGAAAAATCTGGCACCACATGTCTTGTTTCTCCACATGTCCCTCTGCTGACAAAATATTCCTCACCCCTTCATACTTTGGCAACGGCCACAGAATTCTAAACTGCTTAGTCTTGGACCCACTATTGAGCAACATATGCAAAGTCACCCACTCACAGCTGGGATCACTGCCTGTTACATAATTGAAAACAAACCCAACATCCTCCATTTGTATTGTCAGCCGCAGAAAATAAGAGCCTGGTTCTAGCATTTTATAACTAATTGTGTTCAGTTTGCCCAGATAAGAACTGGCCTACCCACAGGGCCAGCTCTACTGCCACCCCAAGCAGCGTGCCGAATTGCCGCCGCGGCCGGTGGGGGCAGTCCGTGCACCGTTAGGGTGGCACACGCGTTTCCACGGTGGCGGCAATTCGGCTGCAGGAAGACAGAAGCTGCTGCCGAATTGCCGCCACCACGGAAACGCGCGTGCTGCCCTAACAGCACACAGACTGCCTCCGTCGTCCGCGGCCGCAATTCGGCATGTTGCTTGGGGGGCAAAAACACACGGACTGCCCCCCCTTGCAGATTGCTGCTCCAAGCACCTGGTTGGAAGGCTGATGCCTGGAGACGGCCCTGCCTACCCACAGCAACTGTTTAGTCCTTTGCAGCAGGCCTCTGCTGTGAAGTCCTTTGGGATTGTGGATAAAGTGTCGGCTCCAGCAGTCTACAGTAAATCCAAAGGTACTTTGGGAGCACTGGCACAGACATATTGTGTGGTGAGAGTTCGTTGTTCAGCAGTGGTGGAAGCAGTACAGTTGGTCTGAGCATTACAGAATAGATAGTAATGGAGCTAAAAACAAAGCCTGGCCTGCTTTCACAGAAAGGCAATGCTTGTGGGCTATGGTGCCGCTAAGTCCTACACAAAAGAGCAGAAGCTCTTTGGCTTCATGTAGCATGATAAATTGATGAGCTAGTCACATAATTTTGTGAGTGTGATGAAGACTCTTTTCAGACATTTATTGCCCTTACTAACCAAAAGTCTTAAAAATAGATTTATTTAGTGTACTTGCGGAAAAGCAAGCAAGCAGATCAAGAGTTAGCGATCTTGAATCACTGCAGAGTCTGTCTCCAAGGCTTTCGAGGCTTGGCGAATATGCTTCTCTACTCTAGCAATTTTTTTAAAAAAGGAATACAGCTCAGGCTTGGACTTTTGTAGCTCTAATGAACCTTCTCCCTCCTCCTTTTAACTGCTTAGCTATTATAATAAAGTGTTATCTACTGTTGTTATTTTTAACTAAAGAAAAGCTGCACTTTAGACAGCTATGGAAACATGTTAACTTCACTGGGTATAATGAAGTATAGATGATTTTGTTAGGGCACTTAGTGCTTAACTTGCAAGACCTTAAGTAGGGGATTGCTTCATATTTGAGTGAGCAAGTCAAATTATACCACATGAACACTGATCAGGCAATGTAGCCTGGGGGTGAATCGAAGATAGAAACAGAAAGTGACCCCACCAGAATGGAGACTGGGGGAGCATTACCTATTTTCCTGTTGGTATCTCTTCTAGGAATATAGTTCTTGCCCTTGTCTGGGAGTTTCTGCTCCTCCTTCGTCAGTGTGCTGGTAGATTAACCCAGGACCTCCCCCTCCACTGGTTTCTCCTTTGGAGATTCTGGTGTTAGGGGAATCTGCCAGTACCCTTTCATCAGATCTAGTGTAGTTAAGTAACTGGTCTTTCCTAACTAATCTAACAGTTCTTCTAAGTGAGTCCTGGGATATGCAGCTTGGCAAGAAATCATGTTTACCTTTTGAAAATCCATGCTAAACCACACTATTTCTCCAGGTTTCAGTACCAGAACAATGGGGCTGCACTAATCATTCTGAGATGCTTTTAGAATTCCCAGTTTGACATGGCTGGTATCCAGTAGAACTTTCTCATGGGTTTCACATCTGGGTTTGCACTGGGGAGAGGAATAGCTCAGTGGTCTGAGCATTGGCCTATTAAACTCAGAGTTGTGAGTTCAATCCTTGAAGGGGCCATTTAGGGATTGGGGAAAAAATCTGTCTGGGGATTGGTCCTTCTTTGAGCAGCAGGTTGGACTAGATGACCTTCTGAGGTCCCTTCTAACCCTAATATTCTATGATGTGGTGTAGAAGTTTTTCCTGGTGTGGATGAAAACACATCTTAAAAAGTGTCCATTAGCTTGGGGACTTACTGCTTTTGCTGTGATGTTAAACCCTCCACTAAGGGAAAGTCAGCTGGTCCTAAGGGCCCTAGAACCTGAGGCTTCAAATCTAATGGCCTTTCTTCAGACTCTACCAGTAAGGCTTCCTATTCTTGCCAGGATTTCAACAGGTTTATGTAGTAGATATGCTTTCCCTTTCTCTTGTCCAGGCATTAGATCACAATCTATCTGAGCTACTCTCCTCACTACCTCATACAATCCCTGCCAACTGCCTAGAAGTTTACCCTCTAAACTCAGAAAGAG
The DNA here is from genome assembly GCF_013100865.1 of Trachemys scripta elegans. Classification (NCBI taxonomy): domain Eukaryota; kingdom Metazoa; phylum Chordata; order Testudines; family Emydidae; genus Trachemys; species Trachemys scripta. The sequence continues at coordinate 79,138,811 of NC_048298.1, forward strand.
AAGGTGGTTACTATCTCCTGGCTGAAATACATGTTCCTGGGCCCGTTTGCTATATGTGTTTATGACATGTGAGCCTGTGAGACTCCAGTTAAACCCTGCTGGGCCATCTGCCCCACAGTTTCTGCTCTGGAGGAGGTACTGGACTACATGGGTTCTATGAGAAAGCAACTCTTCCATTCTTCTCTTACTAGATCTAGTACTCCTTGTGGTCATTGCCCATACAAATGCTCAAAAGGGGAGAACCTTGGGAATACAGTAGTTGGGATACCTCACAGATCATGGAAAGGAGATAATAACCTATCCCACTCTTTTGCATCCATTTCCACAAACTTCAGAAGCTCTGATTTCAGGGTGTAGTTAAACCTCTCCACCAGACCTTCCATTTGTGGATGACAGCCCAATGCATAGATAGGGCAGTTACTGAAGGTAAAACCAATCTCTTTCTTAACTTAATAAAGTTAGTCCCCTGGACGGTTATTAGCACTAACTCCCTGGCAACTACTGGGGTGGTCACTGAGCAAAGGGAGATAGCATCTAGATAACAGGTAGGATAGTCAGCCAGAATCAAAATAAACCTGTGGCTTTTAGCACTCTTTATTTACCCTCATCATAAGGGTGGCAGGACTATGGGGCCCCTGTAACTGCCCCTGTGTGCCACTCATTGGCATTCTGAGCAGGATGCAAAACAAAAGCCCCTAAAACAAAACAAAACAAAAAAACATACCAAGTTGCCTGCATGTAAATTCCTGGCCTGAAAAAACAGACTAACTGTAAAGGGTTTTGTTATCGGCCCCTCAAGTGGCCTGGAGAGGGCAGAGCAAGTGCCACCTGCAGAATCACTAGCAGGTGGTGATGGACTTCCTGGTCTACTCAGGTCTTTAACTAGAAGGGGAGATGGCCAGCAGCCAGCCTTTCCTGAATGACTTGCCCAATATGCCTGTCTAAAGGATGCATCTGTCCATTGCTCAGCCACTACATGAAAGACATTGGACAGAATATCCAGTGGTAGCTCTCTTGGGCCCTCTTCTATTTCTATGGTAGCCTCAGTCTCCTTGTCCTGATCAGTGGAGGTACTTTCTCTTGTGTCCACATTTGTGATTGCTATTTCACTTTCACCTCATGAAACTACTAGTGCCATGAGTATTGCTGGCATGGTCAGCCTTGGCACCTGACAAACAAATTCTGTCCATTAATGGGATGTGATTTCTTGGGACATGGACAGACCAGATGTACCAGACAAGTACTTATGGTATTTCTGCTACCTGTCCGAAATGAAAGAAAGACTGAATCTGGGCTTGTGAACTCAAAATGTGCCCAGACACTGGTCCGATCTGATACCAAGGGAGCACTTGCACAACACAGATCCTGGTGTTATTTCATACATTAATGGACATGCAAAACCTACTCCACTGCTACTGTTGTAATGCAGGTCGGGAGTTATGAAGAAGAGATTTTAGTGGGAATCTTAAGAAACTTACCCTAGCCCGTGGTGACTGGATGAGATTGAAAGCCCTTCTGGGGTCTGCTGGATTCAACTACCACCCTACAGTTGAAGTCCAGATAAGATGGAGAAAGCCTGTCTGAGGTGTTTACAATCATGTTCCTCCAGTGCACTTCATTTAAATGCACTGTAATGGAAATGTTAGCTAGTGCTTATATTAAGTAGAATTTGTGTATGTTTTCATGCAGTGTGAAAATGGAGTTTGAGTTATAACTAATACGCATGTTACCACAACATAGAAACCATGACTTCATGGAAGTGACTCCTGAGCACAATGCTTTCAGATCCTCAAGTATTCATTCAGCCCTTTGGAATCAGATATTCCCTGATGCTAGGTACAACTTCAAACTAGTGATCAAAGTCACCTCGGAGCAAGAGGCTCAGCTTTCTAGTCACAAAACATTCATTTATACTTCAAACTAAACCAATTTTATTTTCTTACTAAACTACATACTTCAAGTTCAAGTCTCCCTCATGCTCAGATCTATCAAATATTTCTGAGACATGATTTCTGCCCAATTTCTTTCCACTCCCTCTTGGATATTTAACCTGCCAGATAGAAGAAATACAATCACGTTATAGCCTTATAAAAAACACACTGGGCCCTCTTGTCAGAAAAAAAGCTGCTGTCCCTGGAAAAGGTGTGTGATTCTGCTGCCAGATAGGTTTCATTAGCTCCGTGGGATGTGCTAAAACCCTACAACAGACAAACGTTGAACTTGACACAATTGTATTTAGCACAATCCCTTCATCTGTTGAATTACTAACAGCTGTAGAGCAAAGCCACCTGTGTCCTCTTAGCTTCAGCCTTCCAGAAAAAGAAGAACCCTTCCATGAGGGAAATGGTCAAAGTCCATGAGAGGGAAGAAATATGAGTTTTTCCTGTGCTTAGTTCAGGCACAGCCCATGATCACAGGAAAGGGGTGCAGGTATAGCAACAATATTGAGTGGCGGAGGAAGCAGAAGTGATGAGGGGTTGCAAATTTTGTTTTTAACAAGTTATGCTCTTGCTCTTTTAGAGGCTATATTTTTGTTGCTGTTCCTTTTATCTGAGTTTCTAAGGATTTCTTTATTAAATCCATGATTGTTTGCTCTAAGTTTGTAACAGAAATTGTTCTCTTTTCTGATCAGCATAGTCAGTGCTGAAGAAAATGTTAGAAACACAATATTGTGAATAGCAGTTGTTCAGCTGTCAGTATTCAACTTCTAAATGAAAATTAGCTAATAAAATTTTGGCAGTAATGCTAGTCTTTTTACATTTGACCAATAAAGAACTTGTGCAGGAAGACAATGTTAGTGCTCTTTCAAACAGAGGAACTACATTAGTATGTAGTCCTACATCAAACAAAATGGGAGCCTAGAGTCTGGGACACAGGCTAGAAGGGAGCAAGGCAGCAGACAGGCTACAAGAGTGGCAGCTGTTTAAACAACCTTCCTGCTGCTATGGCTGTTGGGTTGATCAGTCCAAGGAACACACATGAAGCTATTGGAGATGCTGCAGGCAGAGGAAGAGAGTTGTATATTATTACTTCTATTGTTGCAGACTGTCTGCTTCAGATTTCTTTAATAGTTAATTCACGATTGCCATAGAGTCAGTCTACCCTATCCATTATAGGCCACACCAGATCCCTGACAGGAGGGATTAGACTTTGGGGTGTGTGGTTGACTATGGTGGCTGGACATAGAGACTGCTGATTGACACACACACACACACACACACACGGAAGGGGGTGTGGAAGGACTAAGGGGCACTGCCGGAGGGCAGTGGTCCTGAAGAGGACACTGTGAGTTGGTGAGTGACGTGGGCTCAGAAGCCAACCGAGGGCAAGACAACGGGCGGGATACCACCGAGAGGGGACGCTCCACTGGACTGAGCTAATTCCCGGAGTAACTAGTAGGAGGTGCCGCGGTGGTGAGTCCCAACCCTGTTACATGTGATCATCCAAGCCTCATTTTCCCCTCTGCCTCGCCAATGAATTCTCACATATTTGACATGTGTCAAATAGCATCCCCTCTTGGGGTCTGGTTTATTAAGAAAAAATGAGATATAAACAGTTCTTTTGGCTCTCTCACACACATAAAGAGCTTTCCCCTGGGCAGCAGTATTCTGTAAATAGTCCAATCTTTCTACCCCTCCAGGGTTCGTGCTCTTGCCCCTGCCTCAGAAGCTTCTGCCCCAGCTGCAGAGGGCACTGCTGAACTGTAGGGGAGCCCAGTCCCTCCTTCTGCCCTAGGCTTCAGCCCTGGCCCAATACAGAGGAGTGGCCATCCAGTGCATCTGTCCGGAAACATGAGGTACATTGTTGAACAGGACATCTCAACTAAGTCACTAGAACTGTGGAACTCACATTAGATAATAACAAAGGGGAACTATACTCCAAAAGCAGTGAACTCACCCAAGAGTTTCCTTGGGTAGGATGTAAAAACATGTGTGCTCCTCCATGCGTGTATCCGAAATTCAGCAGATATTCATCATACCTTATCTGAGCAAGGTCCTTAGCCTTAGCGCAAAAGCACGAACAAAATGAGAAACATTGGAAACCCATAACGTCTATTCCTTTTGCCTTGAAAGGAATTCATAGAGTAAAAATGATAATTTAGTGACTTGATTGCAAGAGGTCTTACCTTCAGAAATATTAATGGTTTTATAGGAAAGAAATGTACATTAGCCAGTTCCTGAGTGAAACATGTCATTTGGGGTGTTCTGTGATTGGCTGGCATGCACCAGATCAAGGTGACATCCCCCATGTCCATGAGGGAAATTACCTCACAGCAGAAGGCTAGGGTGGAGAAAGTGCTTTGCCACAGCTATGTAGTGTTTCACTAGTGGGCCCTTTAGAGTTGTGGCCCACTCTCAACACCAGCCACTATCTTTATAGCAGACGATGCCATGAGAAAGACAGATTCTGCTTCCAGGCAGTGCCCATTAACAGAAAATCAAAAGGTTCAATATCTGCTAGGAAATGATCAAAGCTTACCATGAAGAGCTCCATAAGAGTGTGCTCTTTCATCTTCCTGACACATGACATTCATAGGATACCAGAGTAATATTCTGTCACGAGAGCTGCCTTCCAAGTCATTATGGGTTTCTATCTTAATAGGCCCCTTTAACTATGGATTGCAGCATTCATCACAAAAAGCAACAAAATAAAGTCTTCCCAAATCTTTTAATGTGTTACCTGACAGCAAATCATGACTAAAGCATGTGGATCTCCATCATTAAGATTTCACAGTACATGATTGTTTGGTAAGGCCATCACCCAGACCCACAGAGGAGGGGAAGCAACTCTCTCTTTTCTGAAGAGAGTCCCCCTCTTTTCTGAGAAGAGTCCAAACAGCAAATAGTCAAAAAACTGCCCATTCCTTAACCCAAACCAAAGAACTATTGCATAACCCAGACCTCTCACTAGTTATATTGGCATTAATCTTTCCCCTCACCCAATAAAAATATCACATCCTGGTTAAATCACAATCAAATATAAATGCCAAAACCAGAATTTTTTCATAAAATGGAAGAGGAGTTTCTTTCCCGCTCACACTACTTACTAATTGGGAATAATGTTTACACACACACACACTTCTCTGAGCTCCCTGGAAGAAAGGGGGAAGGTCTCCACTTCACCTCATAAGAATTATTCTCATACTTTGCTCTAACGGAGAGGTGGCCCCTTTGACAACAATCTCTTTCTATGATCCCTTAGACGAATAATATCAATTTTGAAAATGCAGTTCTTCCACCTGTAAGTAAGCTTCTCTTGTCCCTAACCAGGCCTAAGAGAGAGACTGTGGAGTGGTATACAGATATGGGCTAGAGACAGTCAGTCACCGTGACCTGAAGACAAATGCTGTAAGTGCTCTAGTTGTTAGATCCAGGTAGGCATCTAGCACTCAGGGGGTCCATGCAGGAATCAGACACAGGGGTCATAAAAACAAATAAGGAACTTTACTGCTGGTCTGTCAGAAATAAGGTCAGACCTGGGTAAGAGAGAATGCAGTGTAGTTCGCGTTAAGGAGTTATACTAACCCTCAATAGAGAATGTTATTAGAGCATAAGACAATTAACAAAATGATACCTCTGGGTCATAGACTCTCCTCTGCAGGCTGGAACTCTGAGCCAGGGCCTACTACAGCCATGTGACTGAAGTTTCTCTCCTCAGGGCCACTTTGTCTTACTGAGGCCTTGTCTGACCCAACCCCTGGCTACCTCTGCTCATTAACAGGAATCCCCAATGACTTCTTTTTCAGGATGCTTTTCCTGGGCTCTTTCTTCCTAGCTCTTCATGCAGACCTAACTCATGCCACACCTTCTCCAGAGGGGATCCCCAGAGACTCTCTGCTTTCAAGCCCAGAGCGAAGCCTCTCTTCCAGGTGAAAGGCTCCTTATTGATATCAGATCCCAGGAACTTTCCCTGCTCCACTAAGCACCAGAAGTGCTAACTCGCAAATGGCTCCTGTCTCCAGTTCCACCGCCAACACACTCTGACTGACTGAGGGGAACAGTAATGCCAACCTCACAAGATTAAAAATCATGAGTTAGACCTCCCACCCCCCAAAAAATCATGAGCCTTTTTAATAAAATGTCTGTATTATGTTTTGTTGGGTCTGTCTTGATTTTTGAACTCCTCTTGCCTATCCCCGGGGCTTGTATGTGACACTCTGCATTGCCCTCACTCCCAAATGTACTGGGTATGGTGATTTTGGCCTCCAGACCAGGACCTCACACCCACATTTGCCCATCCCTTGCCCAGCAACTAATTCTGTCCCCAACCTCCAAATCAGTCCTCCTAGTCCCCACACGAGCTCTCCATTCCCTCCCATCAGTTCAGACCTCTCACCAGTTCAGTGCCTCTATTAATACAGTGCCTCACACATTCCAGGAATTCAGTGCTGCCCTCCGTGCCCCCCCTCCTCAGCCTCATCTCTGCTTCCCCTGGGGGCTGCAGTGGGGTCCTCTCTCCCCTTCCAGGCTGGGGGAGCTCTAGGGACTCTACACCCCCTATCCCTTCCTAGACTGTGTATTCAGGGAGGAAGGTGAGAGGAGCAGACAGGAGGTATCCCATTGCTCACTGCAGAAAAGGGAGTGGAGCCATCTTGAGCACCTGAGCTTTTTAGCTCTGTCCTCCCACTTTCCTCCTGGGAGCATGGCTTTAGGTTGCTGGGGGAAAGGGGGGGGAGAGATAGCTCTGCCTGCTGCTGCTCTGATTGGTTGCTCTGTAACAGGAAGCCAGCAAGCGGGGCAAGCAACCATTCAGAAGGCTCAGATTCTCTATCAGGCTAGAGCTTCTTGAGTCATTGCAAGAGAGGCTCCAGCCACTCAGATTTGTCTCCCAACAGTCCTCAGTTTTGTGGGACTCTCCCACTTTGACTCCTAAGTCCTCTTGGGTCCATTGAAACCAAACATTTCCCTCATTCAGTCACCCAGTGGGGAAGAGGCAGTTTGCCCCAGACCCCTCTGTAAGCATGCAGGACTCACCCCTGCAGCACCTCCTGCTGGTCTCTCAGGGAATTAGCTCAATTTCCAGCACAGAGCACCCTCTGCTGGCCAGTGATCCACCACAGCTGGCCCCCATGTCCCTCCTAGACCCCAGTACCCATTCTCTCTGAGGTACTACCCCCTGGCAATACCCCAACAATCTCTGTGGGTCTCCCTTCCCCAGGGAACCCCCACCCACTACCCCCACCTTGCCTCAGTCTGGTCTACTGCCAGTCCTCACCCCCACACCCTGGGGCAGACTGCAGTGTAAGCCACTCATCATAGGCAAGGTTGGGTCTGAACCTGCTGCCTCTACCTATTGCTGGGCTGCCCTTTTGCAACCCAGATACTTGTCTTAGGCCCTCAGCTAGGCCCACAGCCTGGGGATTTTCCAGGCTGGAGCTCCCCAGCTCCTCTAGCCTTCCCCCAGCCCAGCTCTGCTCCTAGTACCCTGTTCAGCTCCCTAACAGCCAGACCCTTCTCTCTCTACAAGCAGAGAGAAACTGTTTGGGCCATTGGCTCACAGCCTCTTATAGGGACCAGCTGGGCCTGATTGGGGCGTGGCCCCAGCTGTTACTGCCTTCCCCAATCAGCCCAGGCTTCCCTTCACAGCCTCTGCCCTCTCCCAGGGCTGGCTTTAACCCTTCCAGGGCTGGAGTGGGTGACCACCTCGCTACACCCCCATTTGAGAGGGCCGTCAAACTGAATGGCATTGTGACCCTAATACACAGGCATACAGCACCATTCAGGTTTGGCCTGGCCACCCCTCTGTCTGTGGAGGGGCAGCCAGGCCAAATCTGAGTGGTGGTGTAACCCCATCCGCTAGGTTGTTGCAAAGCAGATCAAACTTGACCCGTTCACCTCTTCATCTCCATTTACAGCAGGGTGGACCTGCCAAACCTGAATGGTGGAGGGTTTGTGAAGTATGGAGCTCCCGATTTGGTTAGGGGTACTAGGCCTGAACCCCAACCACTTCAGATTTTGGTCCATGAATCCTCATAGCAAGGATGGGCCTATGAATTTCAATATGAGCGCTAGCCAGAACCTCTGATCTCTGCCATTGGCTGTAAATACCTGAAGACTTAGTGCTTGGAACAATAGTTGTCACCTTAGCAGCCATGCCAGCCAATCAGTGCTCAGCTACACAATCACATGGCCTATCGTGGTGTGGAATGGTTGTGTAATCATTGTCCCCGTAGATCCTGGAGTGCCACAGCCTAAGGTTTTTTGACTTGGTGGGTCTCAAAGAGCACTCTCAACTCCTATAACACACAGGCTCATCCCAGAATAAACCAGACATCCAGCCTCTGTCACCCCACTCCTCATTAAATGCCTCCCAAACTGCCTTGAAAACTTTCCTCTTTTCACCTCTGACCTTATGGAGCAGGAGAGAGAAAAACAGCAGATTCATCAGTGTCCCCTCCTCTGGTAAATATGTGTCCTAGCTTCGATCTTTCCCACCACATTCTTATTGTATCCCTCTATCACACCGGTCTCAAGGTTGTCTGTTAATGAGTGCCTGATTCCAGCACTTGCCACTTACCATGCCCTAGGATGGATGCTTTAATCTGTGTTATTAGACTGAACCAAGGTAGGGGACTAGGTTCACAGACCCTTGTAATTTGGAGGCCCTTCTGGCTTTGGGTACCTGCTTGAGTCTCTATTCGGAGACAGATGACCGGTGTGGGTTTCTGAGATACTTCAATAGCTTTTTGGTATTTATTTAGTAGAGTAAAAGCATAAAGTAAAAAGGTGATTTACAAAAAAAACCCAAACTTGACTGCCAATTTCTCGTGGATAGGACTGAGCTTTGCTATAAGCCTACTAGCCATATCATCTTCCTTCAGTTAGCGCACAGAGAGTATGTCCCTTCTTCTCTGTCTCTTTCAATCCTTAATCCATCCAGTGGTGCTCTGTGTACATGTGTGTTTGTGTGCTGGGTTCATCAATACATCCCTAGTAAGTGCATCTCGATAATCACTTCAAAAGTTTTTTTTCTCCTGCTGATGATAGCGCATCTCAATTGATTGGCCTCTTACAGTTGGCCTGGCTACTTCCACCTTTTCATGTTCTCTGTATGTATAAATATCTTCTTCCTGTGTGTTCCATTCTATGCATCCGATGAAATGGGCTGTAGCCCACGAAAGCTTATGCTCAAATAAATTTGTTATTCTCTAAGGTGCCACAAGTACTCCCGTTCTTCTAATCCACTTTGTTCACCTCCCAGGAGTTCTTATGGACCCTCTAAGTAGATGGCTCTGGGTATTATAACAACATTTAAGGACAGATTCAACTGTGTCAACTCTGTAGGGGAAGTTATCAAAAACCAGACAACTCTTGGAATCACAAATTCCATAGTCAGACATGGAATATATAAATCGTATTTTAGTTGCAGATCAACATACACAATTATTTCAGGGACACCTATGGTCACAGTCACCAACTACTTCACTGAGCTTAATGGCACAGCAGAAATCATGCCAATCCTTAACAAACTTGTGCCAACTCCCTTATGTAGGCATGTAGTCAAAATCATGTTTTAGCACCTAGACTATAAATCTTTTGGGGCAAGGAACTTGTTTGTCTGGCACATTCCTGCAATTATGCGGCATCATGTACTGTATAATAATAATGGGACAAATCTTGACATTCTTACTCTGTAATTAGGCAAGCTCCCTTTGACTTCAGTGGCAGTACGGACACCGTGGTTTGGCTAATAATTTATCTGGATATCAGCATTTGATACAGTACATTGCAAAGTCTTGTAAAACAATTTCACATTACTTTGGCTCAGAGTACCTCACATGAATGAAAAACTGGCTATCATGCTATATACAGAAAGCCATAAAAAACAACAGATCAAGTTGGAATGAGATGTACCATATATGGAACTGTGTTAAAAACATGCACATCGGAGCTATATACACAGAGGCATCACATCATGGTGAACCATGGCAATACTCTTTCTTTATGGAGCACTGGTAAGACTGTAACTGCATGTCTGGGTGCCTCACTACCAAAGAGCTATTGAGAAATGAGGGAATTCAGAGAAGAGGGTGAGGGGAAACTAAGCGGTTAGAGGGATAGATTTATGGCAGATATTTATCCTTAAAATACTGATGATTACTACATCTGCTACCCATCCTCCCTCTCCCTCTTCTAACAGTTGCTTTAGCCGCCTCCCAGCTGCCATTTGCAATATATCAGTCCCAATCCTTTTCCAGCCTCTCTCACAATACCCTCTTTAAAGTGTTTCAGCTCAATTCCCTCATCACTGTTGGTTCCTCCCTGCATTGCCTATCACCCCATCACCATAGTATCTCAGGACCTCCCAATCTTTAATGTGTTCATCCTCACATCCCCCATGCTGTCAGGAAATACTATTATCCCCATTTTACAGATAAGAAACTGAGGCACACAGAGACTAAGTAACTTGCCCAACATCACATAGGAAGTCGATGGCAGAACAGGAACTAAATCTGGGTCTCACAAGTTCCAGACTAGGACCCTAGCCACTGTGCCATCCTTTCTATCTATGAGATATGTTGTGTGCCATCCCCGTCCCTCCCTATTGCTGCCAGCCTTGCCTCCCCCTGGTTTCCTTTCCTGATCCACAGACATACACTCCTGTCCAAACCAGCTTCAGACTGAGAACCAGCCTTGAGTAGGTGGGTTACTTGGGAGTAGGGAGGATTTATGGCAGTGGGATTCTTTGTGTAGAGTCCTGACTTACTCCACTTCCATGTTGCGGAAAACCCTCCCGATTCCCCGGGTTCAGGAACCCCAGTGAACCCAACTACAAATCCCTTAAAACAACTGATTCCCAGGTTTCTTCTATCTGGGAACTAACCACAGTATTAAGGGTTAAAAAGACTATTGTAGTAATAATGCTATTGGCCATTTATATAGCACCTTTCAGTATCCAAAAGGAACTTACAGGCTGTATATACAGGAATCATTTCTCATACCAGTGGAAAGTAGCCATTGCTAGGATGAAAGGCAGCAGCTGTTTTTTGTCCCATACAACACAAGGCAACAATTTAGGACAAGTTGCAAAGCAAAATATTGTACGCAGTTGCAACCGTAGGGTAACTTTTCAGGACTGTATCAAGCCACTTCCCTGTAAGAACATGTACTGGAAAGGAGTGAACAAATTTGTTCCGTCTGGCTTGGAGTGTTAACCACCTACATTTTCCTCTCCTGCTGTTCCTCTTCCACTCTCACTTGGTGTCTGCTCTCCCTATGAATGTAGGATAACTTCCTTCCCATGCCTGGGCAAAATCACTGCTTGTCCCTCTCATAGGAGTCTCCCCTCTTGGCATCCTTCTCCTCTCCTTTTGGATTCATTTTTGTTCTGCTGCCCTCCCAGTATCTGCACGCCACCCTTGTGCCACACGCTTTTGGGAAGTCTTAACAGTCCACCGGAAAAGGTGGGTCTAGACTGCATGGTTGGCAGTCAGCCAAAGAGAAATGTACCATCAATAAACTGACAGAGAAATATGGTGATTAGGAATATTAAATCTGCTTCATTATGGGGGGGGGACAAATCCCAAAATCACAGCTGAATCTCTACAAATCACACTTGCACCCTCAGTTTGAGATCACCTTCCTCTGAAGCATCTAGTACAGGCCTCTGTCTGAGACAAGACACCATTGATCCTATCTGGTGTTAGATTTCCTGTTACTCAGTGTTCTTTATCCTGGTTTCTTATAAAATAGCAGATTAACTTTTAGTTGTCACAGCTTCTTCACAAAGTAAATCTTGGCTATATTCAAGATTTTCTCAGCCTTTTCCTGCCTGTTATAGATCTCTTTGCAGCAAGTTAAGAGGACACAAGATTTTGCCTTTTCTTGCATGGCAAATTTGTTCTCCTTAGGCGGCTGTGTGAGTACCTTCCCACCTTCACCACATATACTTTTAAACAACTACCAATGTGTGTGTGATAAATATCAAATACATGCCTCTGTGTATATGTGTGTGTGTACTATATCTGGTATATTCTGTTTGAGGAGTTGTATGTGCTCATGTAAATTAGTCTATATGATAAAACAAACAAAACAGAAGAGTGAAGCTGAACTCTGGCGTTTCCTGCCTTTTCCCTTTTGTCAATTTTTGCATTTAATTCCGCGGTTTAGCTGTTTGTTGAGGGTAAAATTTGCAAAGAGAGCGCTTCAGACTCCACTGCTTTGAAGTTCTGCTGTTTAGAGAATAATTATAGAGACAGCATGCAAGTTCCATAATCTAGAACTGATTGGCTAAACATCACTCCAACACTCGCAACCTTATCCCAGGCCCTTGGACCCCAGCTACTTTTAGAGTAGGTTACAAATGAGGGCTGAGTAGGAGCTTTCACCAGCTCCTGAAATTTCTTAAACATTTAAAAAAATGGGTCGAGCCTGATTTGGAGTCATTCCAGGGACCAGTGAGTTTAGTACACATTCTGCATGTATACAGGCATGCACAGTGCATCCTTACAGGCACGCTCAAGAAGCTTGACAAAAAAAAAATCTACTTTGCCTGCTAATGGCATGATTTCCAAATGCTCATAACTTGGTAATATAAAAACCAATTTCCACCCCAAAAAGGCTGTACCTTGCTCATCACGGATGATTATTTACATACTAAATTGAAACTTTCAACCTTTTTTGTTGTTGTTAGAAAAATTATGCAAACAACTTTTTAGAATGGGAAAAGTGTATTTTCCACCCCACTCTTCTCTTAGTGGCTGAACCATTTTTTTCTGAAACTTTCCAAAAGCAATTATCTTTGGGCAGAAAACATAAAAGGGGGAATAGACAGCAGAATGGTCATCTCTATGCCAGGGTTCTAGGAAGCAAAAAGTCATAGGGATCCTGAAAAAATTGGGTTTGTTTAGTCTGGAGAAGAGAAGATTGAGGGGAGACATGATAAAAGTTTGAGTACATAATAAAGGTTGTTACAAGGAGGAGGGTGAAAAATTGTTCTCCTTAACCTCTGGGGACTGGACAAGAAGCAATGGGCTTAAATTGCAGCAAGGGAGATTTAGGTTGGACATTAGGAAAAACTTTCAAACTGTGAGGATGATTGAGCACTGGATCAAATGGCCTAGGGAAGTTGTGGAATCTCTCTCATTGGAGATTTTTAAGAACAAGTTAGACAAACACCTGTCAGAATGGTCTAATTATTATGTAGTCCTGCTTTGAGCGCAGGAGAGTAGACTAGATGACCTTCCAGTTGTATACTTCTGTGATTCTATCAATCCACATGTCCTGTGACAATACTGTCAATGCAGTTTTGGCCTCTGCCTCCTGTGGTTGTTCTGATTTATAGAGCGCTGCTCGTATTTATCTTTTATGCATCCAGATGCTTCAGAAATGGATGCACTATAAGTTATCTACATAAATAAATGCATGCAGTGGTATCAGAGAAAAGAGCACTAGGAGAAGAGAACAAAGGATACATCAGATATAGATGTCCTTTGAGCAGCACTTCAGAAAAGGACCTCAAAATTCACCATGCCTACCACTCTTTTCTTCTAATGCTATTCTTCTCTGCATCACTTTGCAGGGAATTAGATAAGAGCTCTACTTCTTGGAGTCAATAAGCGGGCCAGTTCTTCCTTACTGCCATCCTTAATGGTGTAACTATTACGTCATTTCTACTACATGTGTGACCATCACAGCCTAATTACAATTTCTAAAACAAAAGGTCTATCTTAAAAGTTTCCATGCTGTTACCAGACTTGGAGCCTTCAAAAGTTGGTACAAGAATTCTCTCTTCCTGACTTTTGATGCTGATTTATGATTGCAAGTGTTTTCTTTATTATATGCACAGTAGAGGGACTATGAAATAATTGGATCCAGTTCAAAAATGGATAATTTATTATATCATTAAGAGTACTACAATGGTGCCTGTAACCCTTTCAAGTTTAGGACCCCTTTGTTGTACTGTATCTCTCAACAGTGGTGATAAAAAAGTAAATTAGTTTATTCATGTCTGAATATCAATGACATCATAGCAGAATTTTTGGAAGCCTTTACAATCCATTGCTAATTTTGAGCACTCAGCAGCTGACCTTCTAGTGATCTGCCACACATCATCCATCCATCTCCTTTCTGGTTGTCCCCTTCACCATTCCTTCCATAATAACTTTCCCCAGGCTATTTCCATCTCAGTGCCTGATGCAACCAGAGTACATAAGCTTGCGTCTGTGGATTTCTGACATCAGGGCCTGCTTTTTGTCAATGATATTCCTAACATAGACATTCATCTTTTTTTTCTGTCCAGGAGATATGCAAGAGTCTTCACAAGCACCACATTTCAAAAGCTTTGATTTTCTTCTTCTCAGCAGCAAAACTTCCCATGATCCACATCCATAAATCATTATGGGGGGAGGGGGGAAAAAAGGCTTTTCACCAATTGTACCTTTGTACATTTTGAGATACCACATTGTTTCCACACTTTCTTAAGGAAGGCCATAGCTGAGCAAGTCATCCCTAGTTGTCTTCATATTTCTTTGGAATCTCCTTGGTTGGATATATATGATTCCAGGTAATTAAATTAGTCTTCTATTGCTACGGCTTGCCCATTAATCGTGATGTCCACTTGTCTCCTGTTTTAGTTAGTCGTGTCAATGTACATGCATTGTTTTTGTCACATTCAGGAATAGTCCATATTCCAGAGTAATTGTTTTTCCGACTTCAACACACATTGCGTTGCCTTGGTGGTTGTAGCAAAGAGTGTTGTGTTACCAGCATATCTGAGGTTGGTTAAGAGGCATCCGCTAATGCCAATCCAAGCTTCTTCCAATTTGTCAAAACCTTCCAAGGCTTATCTCATAATAAATTCTCTGTATGTGTTAAAGAGACAAAATATACCCTTGTCCCACACACTGCCAAGTGTAAAACCCCTCACAGTCACCTATTGCAGTTCCTCCAAAGATGGTCATGTTGGATGGTATCAAATGTTTTTGAGTAGTTAATGAAGCACATGATCAATGGGTGATTGTACTGTCTACATTTTTCAATGTGATAGATATTCATGATTTGCATGTGTGCTTCACCCCTCTCTGAAACCAGCTTGTTGTCATGGTAGCTCTGCTTCCAGCCTTCATTTCATGTGATTCTGGATTACGTAGAATAGAACTTTGCTCGTATGCAGTATCAGGGAGATAGTATGATAGTTACTATAATTCATTGTCTCCCGCTCCTTTGGAAAGGGCAGAAAAATTCCCATTGTCCAATCCTCCAGCCAATTCCTAGTCATCCATACATCATTACAAATTTTCCACATAAAATCAGTACTGCGTGCATTAATCACTTTAAACAGTTTGGAGCCATATTATCTACCCCAGTGCTTCCCCAGGTTTCATCTTCATAACAGCAGGCACAGCTTCCTCTCACAGAATTGATGGCTCCAGCTTCATACTCTCTTTTCTGTTGTCTTGTATTATGAGTGGCTGTGGTGAGACATTCAGATTGGCACAGTAATCTCTCCAGCTCCATTTAATATGATCACCTTCAGTGAGGACTCTCCCATCATTTATCTTTTATTGTGTTTCATCATGGAGAAAACCTTTTGGTAAGATGTCTGGCCACTGTAAACATACCTTCTGTATTATTACTCTTTATAATTCTCAGGTTGCATACATTTTGCCATTATATAGTCATTCTTCTCATCTACTCTGGCTTTGAATTTGTCTGCTCAGTCCATTATAGTCTTTTCTATCTCCAAACCATCCTCTTTCACTCTGAGTCATTTTTCCACCAGCTCAAACACCTTCTCAGTTAACCATGGTGCAATCTAAGATTGACTTTTCAAAATGTGTGCTTTGGCAGTTTCGAACATAGTAGTTTTCATTTTACTCCAAAGTTCATTTGACTTGTTCTCTTCTCTCACCTAAGCCAAGTCTCAAACTTAACCTGGACAGCAGTTATGTAATTTTTGTTGATTCTGGACAAGTCAAACACAATGGACCTGTTGAATATTGTATCTTTTAAAATTTTAATTTTATGTTTGAGGGTAACACCTGATAGTCTGACCTACAGTCTGCATTTGGGAAAGTCTTTGTCCATTGGACACTCGATCTACAGCTTTGCTGTATCATTACACAGTCAATTTGGTTCTTGGTCATAACATAAGGTGACCTCCACCTGCATAAATGACCAGGATGGGGGGTGAAGATGGTGTTTGTAATGACCAGATGATTAGAGCAACAGAATTCAACTAAGCACACTCCTCTCTCATTTTGTGAACTCAGACCATTGTTTCCCATTACTTCTTTATGAGATCTTACAGCTCCAACTTTTGCATTCAAGGCCCCAAAAACAAGGTTTTAGCTTTACTTGGTGTTTTAGTGAGTGTCTCGTCAAATTGTTCATAAAACTCTTCAATTGTGTGGTCATCAGCTTCTGTTATAGAGGCACAAACTGTATGATTGATGTATTGACTGGCTTCGCTTGAAGGCAAATTGTAACGATTCTGTCATTGTCTGGATTATATCCAACCACACATTTTTGATGTCTCCTTGGATAAGATAAATGTGACCCCATTTTCTCTCCTTTTCTTGGATTCTGAATAGTATGCTGTGTACCCATCCATTATCCTCAAATGCCCATACCGTTCCAATACAGCTCTGATATTCCACATATTTATATCTTACATCTTTACAATTCTTTGATCACAATGGTAGGCTTCTCTTCATACGTACTCCTCACTTCCATGTTTCTATTCCGGTGATTCATTTCTGAAGGTTTGGGTCATTCTTTTCCTTGGTGCAAGCATCAGGCACTATACTTCCTGAAGAATTTGGTACAGCACCATCATAACCATAGTCTGTACTCTTAATGGCTAGAGCCTCCTCCCCAATAGAATTTGTTGTGCCTTCTCACCTGGAGGGTCTCACCATCCAGCACCACACATGGACTGATTTACCTTTGTTCTGCCATAATAGTTTTTCTGGGAGAAAGTACAGAGGGTAGTTTCCTGTTGCCTTTCCTCTGATTTGTGGCTGCTGTTGGCTAAATCATGATGTAACTCTTTCACTTTTCAATGGCATTTCCTTCATCGAAGGTCTCACTACCCTCCTCAGGTGCTCATCTGTCAGAAGGCATTGGCACTTCCTGAGGTTTGCAAAGTTACTTAACTACCATTCAGCATCAGGTGTTGTCCAGTTGCAGGTGGTGTCATCTATTGGCATTATGTTAGAAGGCTACAAAGCCTGAACTGAACTGTGACAGTGGTGATAGACAATATTAGTAAGATGGGCTGCACTCAAGGCTTGGGAAGCAGAGTGTCATAGGGGCTCAGCATGTCGAGCGGGTGGTTGCCCCCATTTGCCCAGTGGGGGGTTCACACATCCTGTCACCAAGTTCTTGGGATTCCCTGTTGTATGAAACAATCATGATCAAGGGGCTCAGGACCGCTGGTGGGGCAGAGCAAACAAGCTGTCCGTCACTCCTGCACTTCCTGGCTGAGGCAACCAAAAGCAGTTGGAGCTCTGACCCTCCGGGCAGGGCAGAGCAAACAACCAGTCTTTAGCCCCTGGGGTGGGGAGAACAAACAATCAGTTTGTAGCTCCTGGGCACAGCAAAGCAAACACTCAGTCTATATCAGGAGTCCCCGGTAGCCATGCCTAGTGGCAAGTGTAGGGCCCTGAAAACCAGTAGACTCCCTATTAAGGGTTCCAGCATCAGCTCCTAACACATTCCCAGGATCACTTCCTACCATAAAGCCCATCTCTGGCATCTCCTCGACTGCAGCAGCTCAGAGTCCCCATCAGCCTCTGCGGTCAGCTGGTCGGCTGCAGCGTCATCCAGGTTCAAGATCCCAACAGCCTGGAGAGTCGACAATTCCTCTGCAGGACCCTGCAGCCAGAGACAACTCCTTGCTGATAGTGAGGGAGCACAATGTAGAGGGGGACACGTGACCGCCCTACACGTGGCCTCTACCTTCCACCCCACCTCCCTGGCCAGGGCAGCCAATCCCACTGGTTTCTGGGGGACTGGGGCCACAGGCGCAGGGAGCATATGCCCCTGGGCTGGGCCCAGTCCTCTCCCAGGGAGATTCAGAGCACCAGTGTCCTCCCGGAGCTCCCACAGCCTCGTGGATGCCTCAGGAGGGGGAGGGGGGCACAGGCAATGCCCCTACCTTCAGCTGAGCAGAGCGTCTCTGCACCCGGTGCCTTCCCCCGCAATCCCCACTCTGCGCCCAGCCCAGGGCCACCACGCTTTCCCTGCCAGAGTTACCTAGGGTGGGGTGGGGAAGGGTTCTGTCCTTCTCCCACTGCCCCTCCCTTTGGCAGGTTTCTGGCTGGTTTGGCTGCTTTCCCCAGCAGCCAGGCCCAGGAGGGGAGTGGAAGGGGCGGGATGGAGTTACTTCTCACACTGGCTGAGGGTGGACACTCAGGGTCGCTGCCTCCGTGCAGCGCGGCAGCTGTCTGTGAGAGAGTCCAGCTGACGAGGCAGTGGCAGCCCAACCCCACCGCTCCCCGCCTATGCCCAGATGGAGCGGAGCCCCCCGATTCTCCGCACATTTCCTGATGCAGAGCAAGGACTTGTCTTGAACCCAGATCTCCCATGTGAGTGCCCTCGTCACTGGACTATTAGCTAGTCCATGGCAAGTTTCTCAATCTTTCCTGTTAGACCTATTCCTGACTACCACAGCCATAATTACCATTTCAGCACATGTATGACAATGAACATCATGACAACACTAGCTATTCAGCTTGCTGTTCACTGTCAATTTGTCCATTCAATTATTGTCCTCCACAATGTTAAAAAAAAACGTGGGTAAGCCCTGTCATGGGGACCACCCACTGCTGGCTGCCTCCTGGTGGCATTAGCTCCACTCTGGTCAGATGCCCCCTTCCATTAGTTGTTCACACCATATCCCCTCTTGTTCTCCTGGACACACAGTGCTCTTTCTTCATGACTTAGTTACTCCTTCTTCATGGCTTAACCCTCTGGCCAGGTCACTATGTGTTTTCCCCTTCTGGAGGTATCAAAGTCCGATAGGACAAACCACCCCAGGCAGTCTCCAAATCCACTGCACTGACTGCACCACTTCCCCAGTGACTGGTAGGGGAAACCAGGCCTGCTCTTTGCTCTAACTTCCATCTCAGGGATCCTCTAATCAGTGGCCAAGGTCTGCACCATCTTAAAACTTGCTGACGAGCCTTTTCCAATTCTGCGTCTCTCAGGCTTTCACTCGACCACCCTTCTGGGTAAGCCCTACCTTCAGGGTCTGGATCCCCAGAGTTTCTACTCTGCCCCTGGGTTTCCTCCTTTCCCTCTCTAATGCCCAGAGGATGACTGCAGACTTCCTCACACAGCCCTTTCCTTCTGTCATCTTCCTGGCTTTATACTAGCCCCTCCTGTACTTTCTCAGCTGGGCTCCATCATCAGTCAGGGGTTACTTATGCCACCTAATTCCCCTCAGGTGTGACCTATTCATTAACTGGTCCCATCTCAGCCTCATTAATCCTTTCTATGCTAATGTGGAGTGAACACCCCATCACAGCCACTATTCACAAAATTGAAACCAGACCATGTGTTACATCCTGGCTGATTAGCTGATGTAGCTTAATGTGAAAAAGCAGGCAAAAAGCTGAGGAATTCTATTTTGAAGCAATGCACACACATCTGTCAAGATCTGTTTATTTCAACACTCCGGTAAACCACATCTGGACATTGTAGTTTGTTCCTCAATTTGCACTTACATTATTTGTTTTTGTTAACTAGATGATTTCAATGCAAGACTCTTTTGTTGTCGAATTTTGGAAGCTATTAACATTGAGACAGGACAATAGATAGTCAAAAATGCCTAATAATTAGGATGCACTAATTGATTTTTAAATATTTGGCATTCTCCTGTCTATAAAAGTGTACAACTAACTCCTGTTATGAAACTATCCAGTATTCATATAGGATTTTCTGAAGCACTGAACAAACATTAGCTTATGAATTCACAAGACCCAAATAGATAATAATTCTCATCTTCCTCATCCCATTTTTAGATGGATTAACTCAGGCAGAAAAGTTGCATGACTTGCCCAAGGCCACATGATAAATAAGTGACAGAGATGGGCATAAGAAACATACTGTATGATCTTAGCTTACGTTCCCATGCTCTGTCTCTTGGACCCTCTGTTAATAGCTGTTTTTAGGGCCTTCATCGGGCCACTAAGGACTGAAATAAGGGTTTTATGCAGCTAAGCGATTGGGGGGGGGGCATGGCCTTGGCCAGAAGAGGCAGGACCTTGCCGAAAGAGGCATGGAAGGGGGCTAGCCTTCCCAAGGGGAAGCTTCACCAGCCACCCATGACCTGGACCTAATAAAAAGGTTGCCTGAGTTCAGTTACAGAAGACGCTCCCAGGGAGAAAGGGGTTCACAAAGACAGGAGCCATCCCAGAAAGAAAGTGCTCCTAGCAAAGGGACAGGAGCAGTCTAGGAGAACATACTGGGTGTAGGACCTGCCAGGGAGCTACTAGGGACTTACTCAGTGAAGAGCAATGCACTGTTGGGGGAAGAATTGCAAGTAGCAGAACACCAAGCAGAGGCCTAAGCTCCAGCCAAGGAATTCAGCTGTAGAGCGTTCCATGGCCAAAGGGGCAAGACATAAAACAGATTAACCCAGAGGCGGAGGGTTTTCCAGTGGAGCAGCTCTGACTGAAGGTCTCACTTATGTTTTGTGGTGTTCTTTTCTGTTAAATAAATGAGGCACACACCTCTCCAAGGAGAGAGTGCTCTTTAATACTTGAAGGCCTGCTTGGGCTTGCTTATATTCCAGGTGCAGGAAAATGAATGGAGGCAGGGCTCACCTGCAGCACCCCATCTGACTGGCAGGGGCACAACCTGCACTATAAAAATATGCAACCCTGAGAGCGTGTGTGTTAGCATATACCCCTGGCCCGGATGGAGTCTCTGTTTTCAACAGGCCTCTGTACAAGCATAGAACCCTCAATTCACATATCTAATTACAGGGCTGTGGCCATAGTTAATTTCTTTCTCCTACTGCTTGTGTGGGGCCTTTCGCATAGTAAAAGGGAAGAGAAAAACATATGTCAAAACAGGAAATGAAAAGACACAACAATTGACAAAAAATACTTGGAGCCAAGAGTACTGCCTGAAATGACATTTAATGCACGTTTTTAAAAATTGACTGGAGGTAACACTTTTGACAGGGCCTCAGTGTCTTAGGCTCCTAAGTCCCATTTTCAAAAGTGACTTAGGCACTTGGGCACATATTTTTAAAAGTATTTAGATACAGATAGGTGCCTAATGAGATTTGCAATCTATATCTTTAGGCACCCAAATACCTTTAAAATTGTGGCCCTTATGGGCCTACAACTCCTTGAAAATCAATGGGATTTGGTCTTCTGAGCACCTAAGTCACTTTTGAAAATGGAACCAGGCTTTTAAGATATTTAGGCACTTCTGAAAAAGTCATAAAGATTTCAAGTTAGTGGTGGCCCTTTACAAAAGACTTAACTGCAAAAAGATTACTTCAGTAAGAACTTAACTCTACCATGTCGCAATGCCATGCAATAACTGTACGGTTATGATTGGGACCATGAACAAAAAAATGCCAGAGTTGAAGAAATCTGATTTTTAAAGAGATTAATTTCTCATGCCTTCCCTCTCATGGTGTTACTACAGGTCAGAGGTAGATTTGCTTTGGTGCTTTAATTGTGCATTTACATACTGTAGCATATTTGGATTTCTCTTAAATTTAACCTTAATTTTGAATTCTTGGGTTTACAGTTCTTAGTTTGGGAACAGTTGCTACATCTCTATGATATTTTTAACTCTTGAATTACTGATATGTACTCTCAACTTTAATTTCAGTTTAATGTAGGAATTTTTTTAAACTATTACAAGTTTCAAACATGAACATTAAATGAGAAATATCAAAGAGAATGCTAGCATGTGATATTTATAACAAATTGAAGATGGAGTATCAGCCTTAAATTATTTGTGGGTATTTTAATTTTTAAGGACAAATTCACCTGTAGGCACTGACATTCTGGAGCAGCACAAGCATCTGGAGCCTACTGGCCAGTTACATGAGGATTACAGCTACTTTGTGTCACTGGAGCAGTGCAAAACAGCCAGTGTATATGGGTGAATCTGGCCTTTGTTTTGTTTACATGAAGTCACACTACTCTTAACAGTAATAGTTGGGGCCAATCTGTGATTTCTGAGGGTCAACTAATCTACCAGTGAACACTTCCAACTTGCATACTGCCCACCTACATTCCTGACTCATTTCAATTAATAAAAATTTAGCACATAAATTAGCTAAAAAAAATTTTATGACTGGTTGAGTTAGTTCTGATGTCTCAATGGCCCCTCTTAAGAGTGATCTGAGTTGTTATTGACTTGGCTCTATTTGTTGGTCTTCAATCATGACAAAGATACAAGAACTGTACTTACTATTTTTTTAATGTAGCCTATGCACTAGATTTCTATAAGTTTTAAATATATGGAAAGTTTGAAGAGTTTTTATTATTCTGTTATTAACTGCACCCGGACAAAAAATGATCTTACCTAGGATTCTATACTTCTTAAAGGAACCATTGTAAAATCAATGTTAATTCAAACAGAATGATTTGTAAATTCTTAGAAAATTAATTTTCAACTCAAAGATTGAGGTGTATAAGATTGGCAAAGAAACATTACATTCTTCATATATGTATCAAAGAAGTTAAATCGCTGTTTTACATGCAAGACTCAATTTAACCTTAACTATGGAGCCACAACCAGTTCCTCCATAATATAAATTCCTTAAGACCCAGCATTTCAAGATACTGATGCTAAGCCCCTCTCGTTAAAGTTAGTGAAAATTGATCAGCATCTTGAAATAGGTGTTCTTCATTTTGCAGGAAAGGGCCAATCACTGTTTGCACCGCTAATATATGTACCATTCAATACCAATGGATTATTCAAAATTATAGCCATATTACAATACATAGATAGACATACTTCAGGCCAGGTTTTCAATATTTTCAGTCTGGACACTAAATTTTCATACGCAAATACTCTCCAAAAGTGCACACCAAACAGGAAGCTGGGTTTCTAACTACCTGCTTTGCCCTCACAAAATGTTCATCTACATGTGGTAACTGCATGACCCAGATTAGGACCAATTGTGATCATTTTGCTCTTTGGTTAATGTACCCGATTTGTGTTGTAACGTTCACTCTCTAGCTGCTTGCAAAGCAAAATTATCAGAATAAAGAAGCTAGAGAATCTTAACAGGCTGTAGCGGGGCAGTCACCCCGCTCTGGCTCTGAAGGGATTAAAACAGCCCTGGGAAAGGGCTGCCCTGGGGAGCCAATAGGGTAGGCTGATTGGGAAGGCAGCCACAGTTGGGGCCATGCCCAATTAAGATACAAAGGGCTGTGAGCCAGGAGCTGGGGCAGTCTCTCTAGTAGTGGGGAGAGAGAAGGACCTAGCTGCCTGGGAGCAGGGTAGCAGAGATGGAGCAGTGCTGGGGAAAGGTGGGAGGAGCTGGGGAGCTCCAGCCTGGCAACTCCCAGGCTGCAGGCCTTGTGCAAGGCCTAAAGAAGGTACTGGGGCTGCAGATGTGCAGTCTGGGGTTAGGCAGAGGCAGCTGGTCCAAATCCCCTTGCCAATGATGAGTGGCCATGAGAAACTGCAGTTTGCCCCAGTGAGCGGGGGCTAGATAATGACTGGCAGTAGCCACTGAGACAAAGTGAGTGAGAGGGTTGGGAGTTCCCCTGGGAGGGGAGACCCAAAGCGTGGCAGGGTACTGCTGGGGCAGAACCCTGAGGTAAAACGGCAGGTGAGCCACCAGCCAGCAGAGGGCACTCCGAGCTGGAATTGAGCTAATTCCCAGGACAACCAGCAGGAGGCACTGTGCCGGTGAGTCTCACTTCGCTACATGGGCAAAGAATGAGATGGGGGGGAAAGGGAAGGTTTTAATTTTTAGGATGAAATTCTGGCCTCACTGAAATCATTGGCAAAATTCCCACTGACTTTGAAGCCTGGATTTCACCTTAATTTTTCAAAAATTTCTTGGGTCAATGGCACTTACATGCATTTCCACAACTGTACTTATTATAAAGCAGTTTTTTGGGTTTTTTTTTACCAAGAGTGATTTAGATTACCATCTTTGACAGGAAGTATTTATGTTTCTCTCTGCCTCCCCCATCTGAGGGGCAGGATTTGTTCTGTCTCTCCCTGGAGGGCTACTGTATGCATTCTCCGACAGCTGTCATCGCCCTTCTTATGCAGTATATCTTTCTTCTCAAGTAGCTGATATATGAATAGCCCCTACATGGACATTTTTGAAGCTATGGTATTTGTTATTCTTTTTAAGGGTAATGGGAATGGTGATAAATTATTTTATTCTTGGTATCCTAAGAGAGCATTTTAAAATAATTCAGAGCTTCAGGCAGAACAAGGATGAATATCTATAATAGCTCTTGATTTAAGTCTCTACTAGATCATTCATTCTGGATTGTTTTTAAGTTGTAGTGTAACAAACAGTGATAAAAAAGAATTGTCTGATTTGATTGAGCCAAACTAAGCAATGGTAATATTTAAAATAAACTGCTAAAGTAACTACTTCTATCAACCAGAAGACAGAAATAGGTGGGATGCAAAATTACATATAGAGCTAAAACTTTAAAATGTTTTGGACCAAATCCTGCCACCTTTACTGACACTGAGTAGTAATTTACGATACAAGTGGATCACTGAGTCAACAATAGGGCTCTACAAAGGCACAAGCACTCACCTACATAGGGTGACCAGATGCCCCAATTTCATAGGGACAGTCCCCATTTTTGGGTCTTTTTCTTACATAGGCTGCTATTACCCCCCATCCCATCCCGATTTTTCACACTTGCTGTCTGGTCACCCTACACCTACACACTATGGCCTGGTCTGCACTGCGGGAGAGGGGGGGGGGGAATCGATCTAAGATACGCAACTTCAGCTACAAGAATAACATAGCTGAAGTCGACGTATCTTAGATAGACTTAGAATCACTTACTTTGCGTCCTCGCGGTGCGGGATCGATGGCTGCCGCTCCCCCGTCGACTCTGCTTCCACCTCTCGCCGCGGTGGAGTTCCAGAGTCGACGGCAGAGCGCTCGGGGATCGATTTATCATGTCTACACTAGATGCGATAAATCGATCCCCAATAGATCGATCGCTACCTGCCGATCCGGTGGGTAATGTAGACGTACCCTATCAGTTACAGAACTGGAGCCTTAAGTGGGACTTATTTGTGTATGGCCTTGTGCTAGCCCTCTGCACAGCATGTTTTTCACTCTTGGTCTATGTCTACATTATGACCTGGGACGTGTGATTTGCCCTGCTCACGTACACATACTCACACTAGCTCTCATTGAGGTAGCATGAGTATGAACGACAGTGTAGCTGCGGTTGTAGCAGCGAAGGCACTAGCACAAATAGGCCTGAAATCGGTAGATATGAACTCAGCACAGCTCAGCCATGCCTCCATACTACCCTGGCTACCCTGCTATGTATACTCATGCTTACTCAATGAGAGCTAGCAAAAGTATGTGTACATGAGTGAGGGAATCACACCCCTAGCTCCTAAGGTAGACGTAGCCTAAGTGAGGACTGATTAACACATCGGATTCAAGTACTCCCATTGATTCCTATATCTTTCAGCAAATGAATAGGGCTCCTTGGGGAGAGTGATGTGTGTGTGTGTGTGAGAGCAGGAGCGTGTATGATACAGAGATTATTTAATAACTGTAGTGGTATTACTGCCCCATTGTAATAAACCACTTAACCTCTTTATAAAAAGATGAGTTACCAAATAATTAGATCATTAGCACCAAACAACAAGGCCACCCTTCAGTTCAAGTCTCCGTATTCGTAACGTTTAAGTGACTGATGTTTAGTGTGTTACCTGCTTGTTGAAGAAAAGGCATATGATTGGGCTGCAAACAAGACTGGTCTTACCAAAATGCATTGGCACTTTGCAGCTAGAGGTGAAATGTTATGTGCTGGATCAATGACAACAGCAAAGCTAGAGTATGGCAACCAGCAGATCAGAAAAGCCATCACCATAGCGAGTACCATCACCCACAGCTTGGAACTCTCTCAACTTCTGGATACCCAATGTAAGATTCCTTAAATTGACCTAATTTTCAGGATGTATTGCGCTCCCATCCTCTGAAAATACTGCTCTACAACCAAAATGCTTCTGAAATAAATGTAGTCAAACTTTACTAATTCTGGGTTACTGAGAACGAAAATGATGCACAAAATTGTTGATTGGCTCTAGTTTTCAAGATATGCTATTGGGTCAGTATATACGACCCTTGACTTGGGATTGGCGGAGGATAAGTGAGTTATAAAGGGAAGGGATCTCAATTTAAACCAGAAATGACTAAAATACATCTTAGACTGGATCTATGAATAAATCTATGACTGGGTATGGACAGTACTTGCTTTTTAGGCAAAACAATGAATGATGCAATCTGAAGCTGGTATTGCATCATACAGGATATGAATTGCACCATGTTATTCCTAGAAGTCATGGATGATGCAATCATAATGAAACTTACATCACTCTGCTGAACAAATTGCCCTATATCAGCTCTAGAAATCATAGTGTCGTGCTCTCTTCTTTGTCAGTGTTTGATTTTGCAAAGGGACACATTTCTGTTTAGCCAAAGGGAGCAGAGATGCCTCGTACTGTGTGAACAGTGCAGATAACTTCTGCTATGTTTGTGGTGAAGTGACTTTTGCATCACAAAAGCGCAGTATAACCACTATGGTTAAGAAAGCCTATCACCTTTATTTTGGCTGCAAAATTAGAGATCAGGACAAGAGGTGGGCCCCACACATATGCTGCAACACTTGTGCAACAAATCTTTGCCAGTGGTTGAACAGGAAAAGGAAATCTATGCCTTTTGCAGTGCCAATGATTTGGAGAAAGCCAACAGATCATACCAGCAATTGTTACTTCTGCATGGTGCCTCCAGTTGGGAAAGGTGTGTCAAAGAAGAAATAGTGGACTGTGCATTATCCAAACATTCCATCAGCTATACGCCCAGTACCCCACGGAGAAGGACTGCCGGTTCCTGATGCATCAGAATCATTCTCACTTGAGTCAGACGAGGAAGAGGATGAAACTTCTGGTCCTGAACCATCAATGTCACAGGACCCACATTTTCTCCCATCCTCCTCCTCTGAACCACACCTCATAACACAAGGTGAACTGAATGACCTTGTCAGGGATTTGGAACTACCCAAGAGTAAGGCAGAGCTGTTGGGCTCCAGACTGCAGCAGTGGAATCTCCTGGCAGATGATGTTAGGGTTTCCATGTTCCGTGACCGTCAAAAGGATCTTGTCCCATTCTTCTTCATGGAAGAAGATGATCTTGTAGCCTGCAACAACATCGATGGTGTGATGGCAGCCCTCAACATCGTTCACGATCCAGATGAGTGGAGACTGTTCATTGATTCATCGAAGACTAGTCTTAAAGCTGTTTTACTGCATAATGGCAATGTTTTGCCATCAATTCCAGTTGGTCATGCAGTCCATATGACGGAAACCTATGACAACATGAAACAACTTTTGAGGTGCATAAACTATGACCAACATCAGCGGCAGCTTTGTGGCGATTTGAAGGTTGTTGCTCTCTTGCTTGGTCTGCAGACTGGATACACAAAGTACTGCTGTTTTCTCTGCGAATGGGATAGTCGTGCAAGAGATTCCCACTACATCAAAAAAGATTGGCCACTCGGACAGTCATTGGAGCCTGGGAGGGAAAGTGTTCAGCATCCACCACTTGTTGAATCAAGGAAGATTTTGTTACCACCCTTACACATCAAGCTGGGTCTGATGAAGAACTTTGTCAAGGCCATTGACAAAACACAAACAGCTTTCAAGTACCTCTGTGGAAAATTTCCAAGGTTAAGTAAAGCTAAGATAAGGAAGGTGTCTTTGTTGGTCCTCAGATTCGTGAACTTCTTCAAGATGATGCATTTGACCATGCACTCCGAGGCAAGGAAAAGATGGCATGGAAAGCCTTCCAGTTAGTGGCAATAAATTTTCTCGGAAACAACAAGACAGACAACTACAGGTTGTTGGTGGAAAACCTCCTCAAGGCATACAAAAGCCTTGGTTGCAACATGTCACTAAAGATACCTTTTTTGCACTCTCATCTAGATTTTTTTCCACCAAACTGCGGAGCAGTGAGTGACTAGCACGGTGAGTGATTTAACCAGGACATTGCAACAATGGAGAAACGCTATCAGGGCAAATGGAGCCCATCAATGCTTGCAGACTATTGCTGGACAGTGACAAGAGATGCTCCATTTAATGAATACAAGAGACCAGCCAAGAAGCGCTGAGTAGACACTGAATAGGACTAAACTGTGTACATAATAGTTTTTTGCCTTTTGTTTCATAATAAATTTTATTTATATAACCCTTTTGCTGATTTTTAAATTGTTACATAAACAGGACAGGTGAAATATCATGTAAAGCAACCATAAACACATGAAAAGATCTAGGTTTACAATTTATGATTAAAACTCTACTATCTACACAAAATGCATAGACATAAAATGTAAAAACTTAAATATCTTAGAAACAGTAGCCAATCAGTTGTTTTAATTGTCATATTTGAATTCAGCACATCAAAATACATAATAAATAGCACATTATCTCTGAAGCAGACGACTTCTCAAAAATTGAAGACCAGTGAAATTAGGCCCTTATAAGGTGTCTCAAGTTGGGCACCCCCAAAATTGAGACATCTAAAAACACTAGTTACATTTCAAAATCTTGACCTACATATGTACTATAAATAACCTTAAAAGTTCTTCTAGTTTCATTGCAGGGTATTAAGTACGGAGCAATATCAGAGGGGCAGGAATCCCTGTGAATTAGTTAGTGAGGGGGACAGCCTAACAAACGAAATAGGATTAATTTGTCATTACTGGGGAGGACAAAATAATTCTCAGAAGGAGTGCTACTCATATCTTTCCTGCTGAGGCTGGTGACCTCATTTATTTATTATTTCTAATATGCCTGACTACTAACAGCAATATTATTTGTGTATTACAGTAGCAACTAGTGCCCCATCTAATATCAGGGCCCCGCTGCATTAGACACTTCAATGTTACTGCAGCCTGTTCCTTCTCTGAAGAGTTTACAGTCTGAATAGACAAGAAAAATAAAGCATGGAAGAAACAAAGCGTTCTTATCCCCACTTTACAAATGAGGAACTGAAGCACAGACAGATTAAGGAACAAGGGCGGCATGACACAGGAAATGCACAGCAGCACCAAGAACTGAATGCAGATCGCAATGCAAATCCTTAACCACAAGACCTTCCTTCCTCTCTTGAATACCCTGGTTCTGATCTTAGAAGTGCTCTACATCTAGCCCTGTATAAACAAAATGTAAATGCCAAGAGTAGAATGCTGGCTCCCTTGAAATCAATAGGAGTTTTTTTCCATTCACTTCAGTGGGACCAGGATTTCACCCAAGAATTTTTATTCCCTTAAGTTTCAGGTACAATGCCATTTTTGCCGTTTTAAACAGCTTTCCTATATTTTAAGCAGTGTGTTATTGTAGTTGGAAATTGTAGGAAATACTTTCACAAATAAGCAATGAATTTTGAAAATGCATTGTTTTATGTGTAGCGTGAGTGTTATGTGATCTTGGCAGCTTCAGTACATTTGCTTTTCTTTTTTGGCAACAGAAATGCTGCTGGCGTACTGCAGATGGCATCGTCTGCTGACTATAAGAGTTATTCATCGGAAGTGCCATAAACAAAGCTTGTGAGTCTCAGCCAATCTTTCGAAGTTGGTAGAATATTTTTATTTTAGTTACAGCTCCATCTCTTTTCTGCTTCATTCAGTTTTGAAGTTGTTTCTGTTCAGCTTAAAATAAGTGCTTAACTATAGTATTGACCTCACACTTGCATGTCTGAATTTCTCTTCATGTAAATACTTTGTTACAATGTTGATGTTCCTACTTGTTTGTCAAAAAAACCAACCAAACAAAAAAACCCACATATTTAAATTTTTTATTCCAGTACTGAAGCTTCCTATTACTATTTTGACAATTTGTTGATGGCTATTTTAAATATTTTTTCTTTAATGGAAACGTGAAAAGTTTTTCTTTTCTTTTTTAAATTGGGTTTGTGCCCTTTTTTGCTTCTTTATTATGTATAAGGAGGACCTTTTTATTTTAAGTTTTTTTTCTGCTTGTTTTTAACCTAAAAATCTCACCAATGTCAACCCCGATGTTCCCTAATTTTGCTGAAGAGGAGCATTAAAGTGTGTGTATTATGAGGTTTTACACCTTAATTGAAGGTACAGGAGGGTTGACTCTTTAACAAATGGCAATGTTTTTCCAAAGTGATTGTTTTTAGTGCCTATTTAACTCCAAACAAAATCAAAGTGTTTTAAAAAGTCTACACTACGGCATTAGAGCCACATATGCCGCATTAGGTCAAATTTATAATGTGCGTGGCTACACTACCGAGCCCTTTCTGCTGACCTAAAGGACTTGTAAAATTGATGCCTGTACTCCACCTCGGCGAGAAGAGTAGTGTCAACCTTCCAGGGTCGAATTAAGGGTAGTGTAACCCTTCTGCCCATCTAAGTTGGCAGCAACAAGGGCCGGGTTCTGTATCTAGGGGTTCCGTTTCAATAACACAATGCAAAACCGGCTCGAGCCCCCACCCAGTGACCTGGGACAATTACATACCACCCCCTGGGCGCCTCTAAGAGGCAATACTTCCCCTCTCGCAAGCACGGAGTCTGAGTGTAACAGAAAATGTTTAATAACATGAGGTAAACAACATCAGCATTAAATTGGAAAAACACCAGAACTAGAGTTCTTAGACCAAACCATGAGCGAAGACCCACCCCAGCAAATTGGGCCGTGTCCTCTCCCATTGGTTCTTGAAACCAGCGACCCAAGAATCACCAAAGTCCCAAAAGTCCACCAATCCCAAAGTCTCTTGGGTCCAGCAACCCAAGAATCACAAAAGTCCGACAACCCCCCAAAGTCTCTGTCCATGATCAGTGCAGCCCCAGAGTTCAAAGGGGGGGGGGGGCGAGCAGGGTGTTAAGGGGCACCTTACGTGATCCGAGGCCAACTGGCTGCTTCTCTGTGGGGTTCCACCGCAGCCTTCACCACGAACTGCTCCATTCCACCTGCAGTCCCACTCCTGCCGTCCCCGAACTGCTCTGGCAGCTGCTCCGCTCCGCTCACCGACCTGTGAGCCGTGCCGCTCCGCTCCGCTCACCGACCTGTGAGCCGTGCCGCTCCGCTCACCGACCTGTGAGCCGTGCCGCCCCGCTCACCGACCTGTGAGCCGTGCCGCCCCGCTCACCGACCTGTGAGCCGTGCCGCCCCGCTCACCGACCTGTGAGCCACGCCGCTCCGCTCACCGACCTGTGAGCCGAGCCGCGCCGCTCCAGCCGTCCCTTGGGCTGCTCCCACAAGGCTCTGCTCTGCTAGCTGCTCCTCCAGCCGCTCCGCTCACCGACCTGTGAGCCGCTCCGCTCACCCCCGCTAAGCTAAGTTAGCTTAGCAATAGCTTCAGGCTCCCCCACTAGTTAACACAGCCTCAGTGATCTCAGCTCTTAAGTAGCTTTAGCTCTTTTGTGATTTCAGCTCTTAGTGATTTCAGCTAGTAGTAGGGGAGCCCCAGTGCTGGTGCACTATTGGCCCAAAGTGAACTCAGCTCAGCAGTCTGTAACTAGACTCCTAAGGGAATCAAAGTTAGCTCTGACATTCAACAGTGGAGAGAGGAGGAGGTGCAATTGGTGTTTCAGGCCCACAAAAGGGACCCACACCACCAGGTACCAATACCTGTCCCCATCCTCTCTCAATTCACTGGGTTTTGTAACCCATGCCCCTTGACAAGCAAATGCTACCTAGGTAATGGTGAATGATTCACTCAGTCCTTCTGTCATACAACAGTTCCACTGGCCTTGATTCACAGAATCAGGGTAACAAAACTTTATTCTTCCTGCCCCAATAACAGAGAAACTGGGGATCCCACACCAGCCAAAGTAACCACTTTGAGTTGCTGTGGTTTCATGCCAGGCGAGTGGGTGTGCCTATGCAAACAAGATCAGCCCCTGGAGTTCTTTTCCACACTCGCCATAATTCACCACCAGATGTCAGGGTAGAGCTTATCCTGACTCTGCTTACATCAGTGTAGACACAACGCGTAGCTAGTGGGGTGCAGAGGAAGCTGCCGCTCCCCGCTGAGCACATTTGCAAAAGCTGCGCCTTTCCACACAGCCAGCACTGGGCTCCAGACTCGAAATCTGGAGCCAGGTTTTGCATGCTGCCGCTGGCTGGCTCTGGGCTCCCCACCGCCCTCCCCCATCCCCAGCCCTGCTAGCTCGCTCCGGGGCTGCAGGCAGCTGCCTGGCTCTCCGGGGATGAGGAGGAGGAGGCTCCCTAAGCCAGGGTGGCCTCTGCTGGGAGGGGAAGGGGCAGCAGCGCAGCCCCCCCAGCGTGGCGAGGGGGGCTGAGGTCAGACTGGGGCCGGTTAGTGGGAGGCCAGGGTAGGGTGAGGGGCACTGTGCTCAGCGACCCCGGGTTGGTGCGTCCCTCCTGGCTGGCCTGGCAGCGCATCGGGTCCCTGCCGTGGCCAGGGGCCAGTGCCAGGCCTCTCTGCTGGTGCTCGCTGACTCGCGGATTGCTCCGGCAGCCCCGGTAGGAGACTCAGTTTCTTTCCCATTGCCTTGGCCTTTCCTCGCCCGCTGGGGGCGGCGGTGGCACCCATAGCGAATGGTGGCCTCAGAGCAGGGCCCTGGTGAATGGAGGCAAAAAGGGGCTCTGAGGGGGAAATGCCTGTGGACGCTGCTCAGCACTTTGCTGCGCTCATGACACTGGCAGGGAAGCTTCAGGGAGCCCCAGTGATGTAATACACCTCCGTGATGCTGACCCTTCACATATCCGCGTGTGTGTGAGTGTGATAGTGAGTTGTCCCCAGATTCACTCTAACTGCATGAGTGCTGCAGCTCTCGGGGAGCGGGGTAAGGTGAAGGTCACTAAATCAGTACAGATTTTGTTTTCTTGCTGTATGGATATTTGAGTCTATAACATTATAGGTCCCTTTGAGATAGATGCTGTAGAGCTGAGGGTAGCTTAAATTCATGAGACTGTTGAAGACAATAGACAGGTCCTCAGAAGCTCTAAATTCAGTGTCTTCTCCCTGTAGCTCCACAATTTCCAAGTTCTCTCCCTTCTATCTAGCTGAAGTACTCCATATAACTCCCGTTACATTAATTACAAGGTGCTCAGAACCCCTGGTATTTTCACAAACCCCCCTGGCCAATAAGGCAGGAAAATGCTATTCCCGTTTTACCAGTTGAGGAACTGAGGTACAGAGATGAAGTGCAGTGCCCAAGGTCACACACCGTCTGTAGCAGACATGGAACTGAAGCAAGATCTCCAGACTACCAGTCCATAACCTTAATCACAATATCATCCTTCCTGCCATTCATATAAACTGTCACTTCCATCTTTCTGAGGGTAAGATGATCACTAGCTGCGTAGCCCTGCGCCTCTGAAATCCCTACACTGAGGGCAGACCCATATAAATCTCTTGTTTAGGGACAGGCTAATTTTCTCCCTACACCAGTTGGGGTCTACCCACACCCTCATATTACAATTAAAATAACCCCAAAAGAAAGGAAAACTTAGCCTTCTTAAAATAGCATTAAAAAAAATCTAAACCTAGAGATACAAAGATTCAGCATTAAGGCTCTTTGTTCCATCCTTCAGTCACCTGTTGAGCCTTAGTATTATGCTATATGTGATCACATGCTATTCTGAGACCGTTACAATATCTCTGTACAACGGGGTGAGCTGAGGTTGAAGTGGCAGCTGGGTAGCTTTGAGTTTCCTTGCTTTTGTTAATTTCACATGTAAATTGTAACATTCATTTAAGACTTATTCTTTGCTTTTAAAAAAAAAATAAATCAAGAAATGACATTACAGCTAAAGTTCCCCCATCCTTGATTCTTTTCCCCCCCTCTTCTCCCAAATTTGGATGACTTTGAAGAATCAGGCCTGCTGTGGACTGTGGTGTTTGTGCAGCATTAGATCATGTTAATATTCAATATAATCCAGCACAAATCCTCTTAGTGATACTGGCACTATAAGGGGTGTTATAATTGCTCAGAGCTTAAAAACAATTTTGTAGCCTTTTCTCCCCTTGTGCACCAGTTCCAATTAGGCCAAGGGAACTTTATGAATGCACAGAGGTTCTATTTAGGACCCAGCCCAATCCTGACAACATGCTGTCATCCCCACAAAGAAGCTGGGAAAATGTCCGACTTAGACATGACAAAGCAGAGTGAGTGTAACTAAAGAACACGTTATTCTTAAAGTCTACTACAGCCCTCCTAAGACGATTGTCTGTGCTTGATGCTAGGGACAGTCTTGTCCTCTTCTCCTCTCCTGATGTCAGTGTAGATGCAGGCAGTGCAAACTGTACTACAGTCATATATCAGAGGGGTAGCCGTGTTAGTCTGAATCTGTAAAAAGCAACAGAGGGTCCTGTGACACCTTTAAGACTAACAGAAGTATTGGGAGCATAAGCTTTCATGGTTAAGAACCTCCCTTCTTCAGATGTGTACAGTCATATAGTATCTCAAATGCAAAGCTGCGTTTCTCTGATCTGAGGTTTGAAGAACAATGTGGAACTAGCTATTTTACGGGATGTCTAGATTTCATTCCTGTAGTAACAGAACTGGTGATAGGAAAGCAGGAAGAGGTTTGGTTTTTTTTGGGGGGGGAGGGCATGTACACAGCTTAAATTGGTTAAAAACCCTAACTTTCAGTACTCAGTGTTTCAAAAATGTTAGACTTCCAACCTGTGTCATAGAGATGTCTTTTGTTTAAAAAAACCCCCATGAATAAAGCTACTTTAAGGGAAAATACTGCTTTGTCCAACCCTGAAGAGCTATGAGATGTTTGCTCACCAATTCTCATAAAACTTGTATTTGTCATTCCTTTTTGTTGACTTTAGTATTATGATCTATTATAAATAAAGTGCATTTCATTGATATTTAAAAGTAAATTAGTAACTGGAAAAAATGTCACAGGTTTAAAAAAATACTGGCCAATTAAACTACTGTATTCTCTCATTTATTTTCTAGAATCTAAAGTATATCTAAGTATAATCTAAAGTTCTCCTGTAAAATGCCAGCTGTGCAAACCCTTCCGTTGCTGGATCATTCTTGTGTTTTTATTTTAAGTACAAATAAATATGTATAATGAATTTAAAAGTATGTAATTAGTAATTTGATATGTCAGGTGGTGCTTTTTTTTATGTGTTCACTCCCCCTGATGTTAGAACCTGGCTACGCCACTGCCTGGATCTGGATCTGTGGGGAGAAGAGTCTGTGCAGGCAGAGCTCCAAACCAGCAGAAGAAACACTGACGTCTATGTCAAAATCGCACAGGAGCATGGGGGACAAAGGCTACACTAAGGACACACAGCAGTGCTGTGTGAAAATAAAGGAGCTCAGGCAATCGTACCGGAAGACAAGGGAGGTGAAGAGTCGCTCTGGTTCTGAGCCACAGACATGCCGCTTCTATGAGCGGTAGGGTTACCATTCGTCCGGATTTACCCGGACATGTCCTCCTTTTTGTGCTAAAAATAGCGTCCGGGGGGAATTTGTAAAGCACTCAAAATGTCCGGGATTTCCCCCCTCCCCCGGCAGAGCAGAGCGAGCGGCTGGGAGGGCTGCAGGAAAGTCCCGGGCTGGACTCCGGAGCAGCTGTAGAGGAGCTCCGCCCTGCATTCTGAGCAAGTGTATCAGCACAAAGTGCAGCCCTCCCCTTTTGCAACTGGGAGCGGTTTCTGCCATGCAGCGTAGCAAAACGGGAGCAAGAGCACTTTGTGCTGATACAAGGGCAGCTCTCCCCTGCAGCCCGGTCCGGCAGCACTGTGCAGGGCCAGGGACCGGGTTTTGTTGTGCTGGGAAGCGCAGCCATGTGTCCGGCTCGCACAGAGCCCAACACCCTGTTCTGAGCAGCAGGGTAAGGGGGCCAGGGGGCAGGAGAAGGGGCAGGGAGGTTCTGGAGGGGGCAGTCAAGAAAGGGTGGGGGCTTTTGGGGGGAAGTGGAGAAAGTTTTGGGCAGTCAGGGTACAGGTAGGGGGTAGGGTCTTGGGGGTAGTTGGGGGGTCTTAGGAGGGGGCAGTTAGGGGACAAGGAACAGGGAGTCTTAGGTAGGGGGTGGGGTTCTGGAGGGCAGTTAGGAGCAGGGGTCCCAGGAGGGGGCAGTCAGGGGACAAGGAGCAGGGGGGGTGGGGGGCTGGGAGTTCTGGGGGGGGAGCTGTCAGGGGGCAGGAGTGGGGAGAGGGATCGGAGCAGTCAGGGGACAAGGAGCAGAGGGGTTTAGATGGGTTGGGAGTTCTGGGGGGGGCTGTCAGGGGGT